>NC_041234.1:18143207-18157082 GCF_002837175.3 Physeter macrocephalus | reverse complement strand
TTTATCATAAATCGGTGTTGAATTTTGTCAAAAGCTTTTTCTGTATCTATTGAGCTGATCATGTGTTTTTTTTCCCTTCAGTTTGTTAATGTGGTTTATCACATTGATTGATTTACGTATATTGAAGAATCCTTGCATTCCTGGGATAAACCCCACTTGATCATGGTGTATGATCCTTTTAATCTGCTGTTGGATTCTGTTTGCTAGTATTTTGTTGAGGACTTTTGCATCTATGTTCATCAGTGATATTGGCCTGTAGTTTTCTTTCTTTGTGACATCTTTGTCTGGTTTTGGTATCAAGGTGATGGTGGCCTCGTAGAATGAGTTTGGGAGTGTTCCTCCCTCTGCTATATTTTGGAAGAGTTTGAGAAGGATAGGTGTTAGCTCTTCTCTAGATGTTTGATAGAATTCGGCTGTGAAGTTTTCTGGTTCTAGACTTTTGTTTGTTGGAAGGTTTTTAATCACAGTTTCAATTTCAGTGCTTGTGATTGGTCTGTTTATATTTTCTATTTCTTCCTGGTTCCGTCTTGGAAGTTTGTGCTTTTCTAAGAATTTGTCCGTTTCTTCCAGGTTGTCCATTTTATTGGCATATAGTTGCTTATAGTAATCTCTCATGATCTTTTGTATTTCAGCAGTGTCGGTTGTTACTTCTCCTTTTTCATTTCTAATTCTATTGATTTGAGTCTTCTCCCTTTTTTCTTGATGAGTCTGGCTGCACCTTTAATTTTTGTCATGTTAACTAACATATTCACAGATTCTGGAGATTAGAATATGGGCATATATAGAGCCCTATAATTCTAACTATCATACTAGCCATTGCTGAACTCTCTTCTTTTTTTGTGTGTGTGTACATGTGTGCATTCTTTAAAACACTACTTAATCACTGTGGTCAGGTCTCTATTATGGATGTAAGCAATTCAAAACTGACACATATCTTACTGTCTTTATATTGAGATATACTTCACATGCCACAAAATCTGCCCCTTTAAAGTAAGCAATACAGTGTTTTTAGTATAGTCACAAGGTTTTGCAAACATTATCACTATCCACTTCTAGAATATATTCATCACCCCATAAAGAAATTCCATATCCATTAGAAGTTATTACCTCTTTGCCCCTTCCCCCAGACTCTGTCCACCACTAATTTGCTTTCTGTCTCTATGGATATATCTATATTGGACATTTTGTATATATCGAATCATACCATTTCAGGTGTTTTGTGACTGGTTTCTTTCACTTAGCATAACTTTTTCAGTGTTCATATATGTTGTAGCACATATCAGTATTTCATTTCTTAACAGCTGAATACTGTACAATTGAACAGACATACTACATTTTTCTTTTTTTCCAGCTTTGAGATATAATTGATATATATCATTGTGTAAGTATAAGGTATACATGTTAATTTAATACATTTATATATTGTGAAATGATTGCCACAATAGGGCAAACTAATGCCTCTATCACTTCAACTTTCAAGTATATAAAGGAATATTATGAACTATAATCACAGGTTGTGCTTTAGGTCCCCAAAATGTATTCATTTTCTAAATGGAATTTTATATACTTTGACCAATATTTCTCCATTTCCCCTACCATATCCCCTGGTAACTACCATTCAACTTTCTATTTCTAGTAGTTGAGCTTTTTTAGATCCCATATATTAGTAGTATCATGCAGTATTTATCTTTCTCTGTCTGACTTCTTTCACTTAGCATGATGCCCTCAAGGTCCGTTTGTGTTTTTGCAAATGGCGGGATTTGTTTTCTCATGGCTGCATGCCTGAATAATATTCCAGTGTGTGTGTGTGTGTGTGTGTATGTATGTATGTATGTATGTATGTCATATCTTCTTTATCCATTCATCTGTTGATGGACATTTATGTGTTTTTTCCATATCTTGGCTATTGTGAATAATGCTGCAGTAAACATTAGAGTGCAGATATCTTTTTGATATCCTGCTTTTATTTCCTTTGGGTATATAATCAGAAGTTGGATGCTGGATCATATAGTAGTTCTATTTTTAAATTTTTGAGGAAACTCCATACTGTTTTCCATAGTGGCTGCACCAATTTACATTCCCATCAGCCGTGCACAAGTGTTTCCTTTTCTTCACAGTCTCACGGCACTTGTTATCTCTTGTATTTTTGATAATAACCATTCAAGTAGGTGTGAGGTGCTATCTTGTTGTAGTTAAGATTAGCATTTCCCTGATGATTAGCGATGTTGAGCACTTTTTATGTAGCTGTTGTACATTTGGATATCTTCTTTGAAAAAGTATCTATTTAGTTCCTCTGCCCATTTTTTAAACAGATCTTTTGGGCTTTTATTATTGAGTTGTATGAGTTCTTTATTTATTTTAGATATTAACTTCAAACATATAGTTTGCAAAAACTTTATCCCATTTTTTTAGGTTGACTTTTCATCTTCTTTATTGTTTCTTCTGCTGTGTAGAGGCTTTTAAGTTCAATGTAGTCCCACTTTTTTTTTTCTTTTCATCTTTTTGTACCTTTGGTGGCATATCCAAAAATTCATTGCCAAGACTAATGTTGAGGAGTTTGTTCCGTACATTTTCTTCTAGCTCTATAGTCTCAGGTCTTATGTTTAAGTCTTTGATCCATTTTGAGTTAATTTTTGTGAGTAGAGTAATATACAGGACCAATTAACTTTTTCTGCATGTATTTATCCAGTTTTCCCCAAACCATTTGTTGAAGAGACTATTCTTTCCATATTGGGCGTTCTTGGTCCCCTTGTTGAATATTAGTTGGCCATATATGTGGGGGTTTAATTCTAGGCTCTCTATTCTGTTCAATTGGTCTGTGTGTCTATATTTATACCACTACCATACTGTTTTAATTACTGTAGCTTTGTAGTATAGTTTAAAATCAGGACATGTGGTGCCTCTGTCTTTGTTCTTCTTTCTAAGGATTGCTTTAAACTGTCTGGGTTCTTCTGTGTGTGTGTGTGTGTGTGTGTGTGTGTGTGTGTGTGTGTGATTCCATAGAAATTTTAGAATTGTTTTTTCTTTTCTGTGAAGAATGCCACTGCAATTTTGATAGGAATTGTACCAAATCTATAGATAATTTTGGTTAGAGTGGATATTTTAACAATATTAATTTTTCTGAAGAATGAACATGGATGTCTGTCCATGATAATTTTCTTTATACTGTTTTCAGATGTTTTATTATTAATGTATAGAAATGCAACTGATTTCTTTTTTTTTAACTTTTTATTTTATATTGGGGTATAGCTGATTAACAGTGTTGTGATGGGGGGACCTTCAAGATGGTGGAGGAGTAAGACCTGGAGATCATCCTCCTCCCCACAAATACATAAGAAATACATCTACATGTGGAACAACTCCTACAAAACACCTACTGAACGCAGGCAGAAGACCTCAGACTTCCCAAAAGGCAAGAAACTCCCCCACGTACCTGGGTATGGCAAAAGAAAAAAGAAAAAGCAGAGAAAAAAGAATAGGGATGGAACCTGCACCTCTGGGAGGGAGCTGTGAAAGAGGAAAAGTTTCCACACACAAGGAAGCCCCCTTCACTGGCGGTGACAGGGTCTGGACAGGGGGGAAGTTTCAGGGCCACAGAGGAGAGTGCAGCAACAGGGGTGCAGAAGGCAAAGTGGAGAGATTCCTGCACAGAGTATTGGTGCCGACCAGCACTCACCAGCCTGATAGGCTTGTTGGCTCACCCACCAGGGCTGGTGGGGGCTGGGAGCTGAGGCTTGGTCTTCAGAGGTCAGACCCCAGGGAGAGGACTGGGGTTGGCTGCGTGAACACCGCCTGAAGGGGGCTAGTTCACCACAGCTAGCCAGGAGGGAGTCTGGGAAAAAGTCTGGAACTGCCTAAGAGGCAAGAGACCATTTTTTCGGTGTGCACGAGGAGAGGGGACTCAGAGCACCGCCTAAATGAGCTCCAGAGATGGGTGCGAGCCACAGCTATCAGCTTAGACCCCAGAGACAGGCATGAAATGTTAATGCTGCTGCTGCAGCCACCAAGAATCCTGTGTGCAAGCACAGGGCACTATCCACACCTCCCCTCCTGGGAACCTGTGCAGCCTGCCACTGCCAGAGTCCCGTGATCCAGGGACAACTTCCCTGGGAGAACACATGGCGTGCCCCAGGTTGTTGCAACGTCATGCTGGCCTCTGCCCCTGCAGGCTCAACCCGCATTCAAATTATAACTACCGTACCCCTCCCTCCTCCCGACCTGAATGAGCAAGAGCCCCCTAATCAGTTGCAGCTTTAACCCTCTCCTGCCTGGGCAGGAAACAGATGCCTGAGGGCAACCTACATGCAGAGGTGGGGCCAAAACCAAAGCTGAACCCCAGGAGCTGTGCAAACAAAGAAGAGAAAGGGAAATTTCTCCCAGCAGCCTCAGGACCAGTGGATTAAATCCTCACAATCAACTTGATGTACCCTACATCTGTGGAATACCTGAATAGACAATGAATCGTCCCAAAATTGTGGTGGTGGACTTTTGGAGCAACTGTAGACTTGGAGTTTGCTGTCTGTGACTGACTTGTTTCTGATTTTTATGTTAATCTTAGTTTAGTGTTTAGCGCTTGTTATCATTGGTTGATTGGTTTGGTTGCTCTCTTCTTTTATTATTATTATTTTTTTTTATTTTTCTTTCTTTATTTCTCCTTTTCTTTTGAGCTGTGTGGCTGACAGAGTCTTGGTGCTCTGGCCTGGCATCAGGACTGAGCCTGAAGTGGGAGAGCTGAGATCAGGACATTTACCACCAGAGACATCCAGACCCCACATAATATCAATTGGAGAGAGCTCTCCCAGAGATCTCCGTCTCAATGCTAAGATGCAGCTCCACCAACTCCAGTGCTGGACGCCCCATGAAAAAACTAGCAAGACAGGAACACAATCCCACCCATTAGCAGAGAGGCTACCTAAAATCGTACTAAGTACACAGACACCCCAAAACATACCACCAGACGTGCCCTGCCCACCAGAAAGACAAGATCCAGCCCCCCACACAAAAACATAGGCACCAGTGCCCTCCACAAGGAAGCCTTCACAAGCCACTGAACCAACCTTAGCCACTTGGGACAGACACCAAAAACAACGGGAAATACAAACCTGCAGCCTGAGAGAAGGAGAACCCAAACACAGTAAGTTAAACAAAATGAGAAGACAGAGAAATATGCAGCAGATGAAGGAGAAAGGAAAAAACCCACCAGACCAAACAATGAAGAGGAAATTGGCAGTCTACCTGAAAAAGAATTCAGAGAAATGATAATAAAGATGATCCAAAATCTTGGAAATAGAATGGAGAAAATACAAGAAACGTTTAACAAGGACCTAGAAGAACTAAAGAGCAAACAATGATGAGCAACACAATAAATGAAATTAAAAATTCTCTAGAAGGAATTAGTAGCAGAATAACTGAGGCCGAAGAGCAGATGAGTGACCTGGAAGATAAAATAGTGGAAATAGCTACTGCAGAGCAGATTAAAGAAAAAAGAATGAAAAGAATTGAGGACAGTCTCAGAGACCTCTGGGACAATATTAAATGCACCAACATTCAAATTATAGGGGTCTCAGAAGAAGAAGAGAAAAAGAAGGGGACTGAGAAAATATTTAGAGATTATAGTTGAAAACTTCCCTAACATGGGAAAGGAAATAGTCAGTCAAGTCCAGGAAGCACAGAGAGTCCCCTACAGGATAAATCCAAGGAGAAACTCCAAGACACATATTAATCAAACTATCAAACATTAAATACAAAGAAAAAAACTTTAAAAGCAGCAAGAGAAAAGCAACAAATAACATACAAGGGAATCCCCAGAAGGTTTACAGATCTTTCAGCAGAAACTCTGCAAGCCAGAAGGGAGTGGCAGGACATATTTACAGTGATGAAAGGAAAAAACCTACAACCAACATTACTCTACCCAGCAAAGATCTCATTCAGATTTGACAGAAAAATTAAAACCTTTATAGACCAGCAAAAGTTAAGAGAATTCAGCGCCAACAAACTAGCTTTACAACAAATGCTAAAGGAACTTCTCTAGGCAGGGAACACAAGAGAAGGAAAAGACCTACAATAACAAACCCAAAACAGTTAAGAAAATGGTAGGAACATACATATCAATAATTACCTTTAATGTAAATGGATCAAATGCTCCCACCAAAAGACGCAGACCGGCTGAGTGGATCCAAAAACAAGACCCATATATATGCTGTCTACAGGAGACCCACTTCAGACCTAGGGACACATACAGACTGAAAGTGAGGGGATGGAAAAAGATATTCCATGACAATGGAAATCAAAAGAGTTGGAGTAGCAATTCTCATATCAGACAAAATAGACTTTAAAATAAAGACTATAACAAGAGACAAAGAAAGACACTACATAATGATCAACGGATTGATCCAAGAAGATATAACAATTATAAATATTTATGCACCCAATATAGGAGCACCTCAGTACAAAGGCAAATGCTAACAGCCATAAAAGGGGAGATCAACAGTAAAAAAATCACAGTAGGGGACTTTAACACCCCTCTTTCACCAATGGACAGATCATCCAAAATGCAAATAAATAAGGAAACACAAGCTTTAAATGATACATTAAACAAGATGGACTTAATTGATATTTATAGGACATTCCATCCAAAAACAACAGAATACACTTTCTTCTCAAGTGCTCATGGAACATTCTCCAGGATAGATCATATATTGGGTCACAAATCAAGCCCTGGTAAATTTAAGAAAATTGAAATTGTATCAAGTATCTTTTCCAACCACAACACTATGAGACTAGATAGCAATTACAGGAAAAAAACTGTAAAAAATACAGACGCATGGAGACTAAACAATACACTACTAAATAACTAAGAGATCACTAAAGAAATCAAAGAGGAAATAAAAAAATACCTAGAAACAAATGACAATGAAAACACGATGACCCAAAACCTATGGGATGCAGCAAAAGCAGTTCTAAGAGGGAAGTTTATAGCAATTTAATCCTACCTCAGAAGCAAGAAACATCTCAAATAAACAACCTAACCTTACATATAAAGTAATTAGAGAAAGAAGAACAAAAAAACCCTAAAGTTAGCAGGATGAACAAAATCATAAAGATCAGATCAGAAATAAATGAAGAAAAAAATAGCAAAGATCAATAAAACTAAAATCTGGTTCTTTGAGAAGAGACACAAAATTGATAAACCATTAGCCAGACTCATCAAGAAAAAAAGGGAGAAGACTCAAATCAACAGAATTAGAAGTGAACAAGGAGAAGTAAGAACTGACACTAAAAATACAAAGGATCATGAGAGATTACTACAAGCAACTATGTGCCAATAAGATGGACAACCTGAAGAAATGGAAAAGTTCTTAGAAAAGCACAACCTTCTGAGATTGAACCAAGAAGAAATAGAAAATATAAACAGACCAATCACAAGCACTGAAATTGAAACTGTGATTAAAAATCTTCTAACAAACAAAAGCCAGGAACAGATGGTTTCACGGGCGAATTCTGTCAAACATCTAGAGAAGAGCTAACACCTATCCTTCTAAAACTCTTCCAAAATATAGCAGAGGGAGGAACACTCCCAAACTCATTCTACAAGGCCACCATCACCCTGATACCAAAAGTAGACAAAGATGCCACAAAAAAAGAAAACTACACGCCAATATCACAGATGAACATAAATGCAAAAGTCCTCAACAAAATACTACCAAAAAGAATCCAACAGCACATTAAAAGGATCATACACCATGATCAAGTGAGGTTTATCCCAGGAATGCAAGGATTCTTCAATATGTGCAAATCAATCAATGTGATAAACCATATTAAAAAACTGAAGGAGAAAAACCATATGATCATCTCAATAGATGCAGAAAAATCTTTCAACAAATTCAACACCCATTTATGATAAAAACTCTCCAGAAAGTAGGCATAGAGGGAACCTACCTTAACATAATGAAGGCCATATATGACCAACCCACAACCAACATCGTTGTCAGTGGTGAAAAACTGAAACCATTTCCTCTTAGATGAGGAACAAGACAAGGTTGCCCACTCTCACCAGTATTTTTCATCAGAGTTTTGGAAGTTTTAGCAACAGCAGTCAGAGAAGAAAAAGAAATAAAAGGAATCCAAATCAGAAAAGAAGAAGTAAAACTGTCACTGTTTGCAGATGACATGATACTATGCATAGAGAATCCTAAAGTTGCTACCGGAAATCTACTAGAGCTAACCAGTGAATTTGGTAAATAGCAGGATACAAAATTAATGCACAGAAATCTCTTGCATTCATATACATTAATGGTGAAAAATCTGAAGGAGAAATTAAGGAAACACTCCCATTTACCATTGCAACTAAAAGAATAAAATACCTAGGAATACACCTACCTAAGGAGACAAAAGACCTGTATGTATGCAGAAAAGTATAAGACACCGATGAAAAAATTAAAGATGATAAAAACAGATGGAGAGATATACCATGTTCTTGGATTGGAAGAATCAACATTGTGAAAATGACTACACTACCCAAAGCAATTTACAGATTCAATGCAATCCCTATCAAACTACCAATGGCATTTTTCACAGAACTAGAACAAAAAATTTCACAATTTGTATGGAAACTCAAAAGACCCCAAATAGCCAAAGCAGTCTTGAGAAAGAAAAACGGAGCTGGAGGAATCAGTCTCCCGGACTTCAGACTATACTGCAAATCTACAGTAATCAAGACAATACGGTTCTGGCACACAAAAATATATAGATCAAAGAACAGAATAGAAAGCCCAGAGATAAACCCATGCACATATGGTCACCTTATCTTTGATAAAGGAGGCAAGTATATACAATGGAGAAAAAACAGCGTCTTCAATAATTGGTGCTGCGAGAACTGGATAGCTACATGTAAAAGAATGAAATTAGAACCATACCATAGGTCTTCCCTGGTGGCGCAGTGGTTGACAGTCCGCCTGTCAATGCAGGGGTTATGCATTCCTGCTCCGGTCCGGGAAGCTCCCACATGCGGCGGAGCGGCTAGGCCCGTGAGCCTTGGCCACTGAGCCTGCGCGTCTGGCTCTGTGCTCTGCAATGGGAGAGGCCACAACAGTGAGAGGCCCGCGTACCGCAAAAAACAAAAAGAAAGAAAAAAAAGAACCATACCATAAGGTGTATCCTTAACACCATACACAGAAATAAACTCAAAATGGATTAAAGAGTTAAATGTAAGGCCAGACACCATAAAACTCTTAGAGGAAAACATAGGCAGAACACTCTATGACATAAATCACAGCAAGGTCCTTTTTGACACAACTCCTACAGCAATGGAAATAAAAACAAAAATAAACAAATGGGACCTAATGAAACTTAAAAGCTTTTGCACAGCAAAGGAAACCATAAACAAGACGAGAAGACAACCCTCAGAATGGGAGAAAATATTTCCAAATGAAGCAACTGACAAAGGATTAATCTCCAAAATTTACAAGCAACTCAATATCAAAAAAAAACCCAATCCAAAAATGGGCAGAAGACCTAAATAACCTTTCTCCAAAGAAGATATATAGATTGCCAAGAAACACATGAAAGAATGTCCAGCATCACTAATCATTAGAGAAATACAAATCAAAAGTACAATCAGGTATCACCTCACACCAGTCAGAATGGCCATCATGAAAAAATCTACAAACAAGAAATGCTGCAGAGGGTGTGGAGAAAAGGGAACCCTCTTGCACTGTTGGTGGGGATGTAAATTGATACAGCCACTATGGAGAACAGTATGGAGGTTCCTTAAGAAACTAAAAATAGAACTAGCATATGACCCAGCAATCCCACTACTGGGCATATACCCTGAGAAAACCATAATTCAAAAAGAGTCATATACCACAATGTTTTTTGCAGCACTATTTACAATAGCCAGGACATGGGAGCAACCTAAGTGTCCATCATCGGATGAATGGATAAAGAAGATGCGGCACATATATACAATGGAATATTACTCAGCCATAAAAAGAAACGAAATTGAGTTATTTGTAGTGAGGTGGGTGGACCTAGTGTCTGTCCTACAGAGTGAAGTAAGTCAGAAAGGGAAAATCAAATACTGTATGCTAACACATATATATATATAGAATCTTAAAAAAATGGTCATGAAGAACCTAGGGGCAGGACAGGAATAAAGATGCAGACGTAGAGAATGTACTTGAGGACACGGGGAGGGGGTAGGGTAAGCTGGGATGAATGTTGTTTGCGTATGTTGAACCATTCTTGTATTCCCCACTTGGTCATGACATATTACCGTTTTTTTTTCAAACCATTTTTAAAAATTGAAGTATAGTTAATTTACAGTGTTGTGTTAGCTTCATGTGTGCAGCAAAGTGATTCAGTTATACATATATATATGATTCTTTTTCAGATTCTTTTCCATTATATTGGGTTGGCCAAAATGTTCATTCAAGTGTTTCCGTAATATCTTATGGAAAAACCCAAATGAATTTTTTGGCAACCCAGTAGGTTATTACAAGACATTGAATGTAGTTTTCCTATGCTATGCAGTAGGTCCTTGTTGATTATTTTATACATAGTAGTGTGTACATGTTAATCCCAAACTCCTAATTTATCTCCCTCACCCCCCACCCCCACCACCCCCTCTGGTAACCATAAGTTTGTTTTCTATATCTGTAGGTCTATTTTTGTTTTGTAAGTAAGTTCATTTATATCATTTGTTAAGATTCTACATATAAGTGATATCATATGATATTTGTATTTCTCTGTCTGACTTCCTTCATTTAGTATGATAATCTCTAGGTCCATCCATGTTGCTGCAAATAACATTATTTAATTCTTTTTTATGCCTGAGTGATATTCCATTGTATATATGTACCACATCTTCTCTATCCATTCATCTGTTGATGGGCATTTAGGTTGCTTCCATGTCTTGGCTATTGTAAATAGAGCTGCAATGAACATTGGGGTCCATATATCTTTTTGAATTATGGTTTTCTCTGGGTCTATGCCCAGTAGTGGGATTGCAGTGTCTTATGGTAGCTCTCTTTTTAGTTTTTTAAGGAACCTCCGAGCTGTTTTTCATAACTGCTGTACCAATTTACATTGTACTAAGGAAAGCCCTTGAGATCGGTACCTACAGTGGGGGTGGAGTGGTAGGAAGTGGGCGAGGGCAGGAGGAGAAGTTGAGTTGTGGTGCATGCCTGGGGTTCTCATAATTGCTATAAGGGGGCTGAGAATTTGAGGGACTTTGGTAGTAACCATATAGCTGGAAATTGAAGGCAAAGAACTGTCAGACGGAAAGTCTCTGTAGATATATTCTTTATGAAATCTTGGAGCCCTGCTCTTTAGAATTTGATTGGTATAATCATTTCAGTGGGGATCCTGCAAGTGGGAAATCGGGCCTTTTGTGCATGATCACATTTGGTGGGCAGACTCTCTTATCTCCTAATGTGAGATCACAATCAAGTTGTAAGTTTTCTTCCTTTGGAATTCAGGGAATAAACAGATGAAGCAGATAAATGGAGAACCTGTGGGCAAAGCTGGTATTAGGATTCTAAATTTCTCAAGAAGATGGTATGTTTACAGTTCTCTGACTGGGGAGACTGTGGACAATGTTATATGATCTCCCCATGTGTAACTTGATGGAATGTTTCCATTTATCAGTAGGATGTTGCCATCAGATATGTTCACCTGTGTGCATGTTTTATGCAGGAGGAATTATTTCAGAGTAGTTAAGGGCATAGCTTCTAGTGTCCATACACCTAGATTCAAATTCCAGCCCTGTCTTTTTATAGTGTTATGACCTTGGGAAAATTACTCTGTTGCTTCACCTCTTATTTTGGGAAGGAAAAAAAATAACTATTTACATATATCATAGTTGTATTTGTGGAGATTGGATAATTTAAAAATTGCTTCGAACCCTGCATAGTTCAAAAACTGTGAGGTGCTATTTTTATGTAGCTGGGCTTGATCATGCAAGGCATCCAGGGAATGTCATCAGTGCCCTATGTGTAAGGTGAAGTAACACTGCTGTGCTGTAGATGAAAGTGCGTCTGTGATTTGGCTTCTTCTAAATAAAAGGGTGAATGAAAAGCTGTTCATTGAGGATACTCCATAGCTCCCTAAACTCTTTCCATTCAGGTTTGAATTCTTCACCCCTATCCATGATGCTACACACTTTTCTCCTGGAATACTATGTTACTCATGCCCAGGGAATAAGTAGCTGATAGCTTTATGCTTGATGCTCAGGTGGTGGTCAGGAGCTTTTGGATGAAGGCCTGTTTGCCAAACACTGTCTATATCTCTGCTGTAGTAAGTCTGTCAGCTATTCAGCATTGCAATATTAGGTGGCTTAACACAACAAAATGTTATTTTTCATGGCAAGGTTGGATGCAGGCAGGATAATGATCCTCCCAAATAGTGATTCAGTGATATTACTGGAAAAGAATTATTCTACAGTAATATTATAATATGCTACCCTTTTTATCCATAAATGTTAACATCCAGGATATGTCATGTCTACCTAACAGAGGAAATTCAGACCGGGGTCAATGTGGGAGCATATAAAACATCTTTTAATTAATTAGTGGAAACGTTTGGGGAATATTAAATCTACCCTGTTCCCCTTTCTCTCATTCAAGCTCAATATTGACTCTAAGCAACCTAAAAATCTCTTCTTTCATGTTTTTCCTCGGGCTGTTAATGCTGGCATTGATCTATGGAAAATATTTGAGAATTAGGAGAAGGATGAACTGGTAAGGTAGGATTTAGCTTTACAACAAGTTGTAAAGGGCAAAAATCAAACTCCGAACTGAATAATTAAATGAATGTATTTCCTTTACAAACCCCATACATGCAAGTCTTCTATTTCTTTGGATAACTTGGGATTTTGCTTTTGCTACATTTGGTAACTTTCAGTGCTTTTTTTAAATATTATTTTTTTATTTTTTTAACATCTTTATTAGAGTATAATTGCTTTACAATGGTGTGTCAGTTTCTGCTTTATAACAAAGTGAATCAGTTATACATATGTCTCCATATCTCTTCCCTCTTGCATTTCCCTCCCTCCCACCCTCCCTATGCCACCCCTCTAGGTGGTCACAAAGCACCGAGTTGATCACCCTGTGCTATGCGGCTGCTACCCACTAGCTATCTGTTTTACGTTTGGTAGTGTATATATGTCCATGCCACTCTCTCACTTTGTCCCAGCTTACCATTCCCCCTCCCCTTATCCTAAAATCCATTCTCTAGTAGGTCTGCATCTTTATTCCCATCTTGCCCCTAGGTTCTTCTGACCATTTTCTTTCTTTTTTTTTTTTTTAAAGATTCCATATATATGCGTTAGCATACGGTATTTGTTTTTCTCTTTCTGACTTACTTCAGTCTGTATGACAGTCTCTAGGTCCATCCACCTCACTACAAATGACTCAGTTTCATTCCTTTTTTTTTTTTTAAAATTTTTATTGTAGTATAGTTGAATTACAATATTATGTTAGTTTCAGGTGTACAGCAAAGTGAATCAGTTATACATATACATGTATCCACTCTTTTTTAGATTCTTTTCCCATATAGTCCATTACAGAGTATTGAATAGAGTTCCCTTATTAGTTATCTATTTTATATACTGTAGTGTATATATGTCAGTCCCAATCTCCCAATTTATCCCTGCCCCCCTTACCCCACTGGTAACCATAACTTTGTTTTCTACATCTGTAACTCTATTTCTGTTTTGTAGATAAGTTCATTTGTACCCTTTTTTTTAGATTCCACATATAAGCAATATCATATATTTGTCTTTCCTCTGTCTGACTTAACTGTACTCAGTATGACAATCTCTAGGTCCATCCATGTTACTGCAAATGGCATTATTTCACTCTTTTTTATGGCTGAGTA
>NC_041234.1:18137973-18138952 GCF_002837175.3 Physeter macrocephalus | reverse complement strand
AAGGAGGGAAGGAGGGAAGAAAGGAAGGAAGAAAGGAAGAAAGAAAGGGAGAAGACAAAATAAAGTAGGATAAAGCATAGTTATTAAAATAAAAAATTATTATTAAGAAGAAAAATTTCTATTAGAAAAACAAAAAACGGGTCGGTCTAACCCTAGGACAAATGGTGGAAACAAAGCTATACAGACAAAATCTCACACCGCAGCACACACATACACACTCACAAAAAGAAAAAAGGGGAAAATAATAGTATATCTTGCTCCCCAAGTCCACCTCCTCAACTTGGGATATTTCGCTGTTTATTCAGGTTTTCCACAGATGCAGGGCCCTTCAAGTTGATTGTGGAGCTTTAACCTGCTGCTTCTGAAGCTGCTGGGAGAGACCTCCCCCTCTCCTCTTTGTTCGCACAGCTCCTGGGGTTCAGCTTTGGACTTGGCCCCGCCTCTGCGTGTAGGTCGTCCGAGGGCGTCTGCCCTTCGCTCAGACAGGACAGGGTTAAAGGAGCAGCTGATACAGGGGCTCTGGCACAGGCCGGGAGGAGGGAGGGGCACGGATGCGGGGCGAGCCTGCGGCGGCAGGGGCCGGCGTGACGCTGCACTGGCCCGCGGCGCGCCACGCGTTCTCCCGGGGCCGCTGTCCCTGGATCCCAGGTCCCCGGCAGTGGTGGGCTGCACGAGCTCCCGGGAGGGGCGGTGTGGAGAGTGGCCTGTGCTCGCACACAGGCCTCTTGGTGGCGGCAGCAGCAACCCTAGTGTCCCACGCCCGTCTCTGTTGTCCGCACCGACAGCCGCGGCTCGCGCCCGTTTCTGGAGCTCCTTTACGCGGTGCCCTTAATCCCCTCTCCTCGCGCCCCAGGAAGCAAAGAGGCAAGAAAAAGCCTCCTGTCTCTTCGGCAGCTCCACTCCCGTTTCTGGAGCTCCTTTACGCGGTGCGCTTAAACCTCTTCCTCGCGCACCCAGGAGACAAAGAGGCAAAAAAAAA
>NC_041234.1:18126681-18137447 GCF_002837175.3 Physeter macrocephalus | reverse complement strand
TTAAGGAACCTCCATACTGTTCTCCATAGTGGCTGTATCAATTTACATTCCCACCAACAGTGCAAGAGGGTTCCCTTTTCTCCACACCCTCTCCAGCATTTATTGTTTGTAGATTTTTTGATGATGGCCATTCTGACCAGTGTGAGATGATATCTCATTGTAGTTTTGATTTGCATTTCTCTAATGATTAATGTTGAGCATTCTTTCATGTTTTTGTTGGCAATCTGTATATCTTCTTTGGAAAAATGTCTATTTATGTCTTCTTCCCATTTTTGGATTGGGTTGTTTTTTTTTTTGATATTGAACTGCATGAGTTGCTTGTATGTTTTGGAGATTAATCCTCTGTCGGTTCATTCATTTGCAAATATTTTCTCCCATTCTGAGCGTTGTCTTTTCTCTTGTTTATGGTTTCCTTTGCTGTGCAAAAGATAGCTAGTGGGAAGCAGCTGCATAGCACAGGGAGATCAGCTCTGTGATTTGTGACCACCTAAAGGGGTGGGATAGGGAGGGTGGGAGGGAGGGAGACGCAAGAGGCAAGAGATATGGGAACATATGTATATGTATATCTCTAGGAGGTGGGTCAAAAAGGATCTTGCTGTGATTTATGTCACAGAGTGTTCTGCCTATGTTTTCCTCTAAGAGTTTTATGGTGTCTGGCCTTACATTTAGGTCTTTAGTCCATTTTGAGTTTATTTATGTGTATGGTGTTAAGGATACACCTTATGGTATGGTTCTAATTTCATTCTTTTACATGTAGCTGTCCAGTTTTCACAGCACCAATTATTGAAGAGGCTGTCTTTTCTCCATTGTATATTCTTGCCTCCTTTATCAAAGATAAGGTGACCATATGTGCGTGGGTTTATCTCTGGGCTTTCTATCCTGTTCCATTGTTCTATATTTCTGTTTTTGTGCCAGTACCATACTGTTTTGATTACTGTAGCTTTGTAGTATAGTCTGACTTTCAGTGCTTTTGATGACAAGTTTTTCATTTTCCCTGATTGGTATAGCATTCTGCTTGTAACCTGCATTAAACTATATTATATCATTTTCTGGCCTCTTTTTATTAAATACACATGTGTAGTCCAAATTGTAGTGTTTCAGACTTATTGGTTAACCTTATTCATTAACAATATTAATTGTAGCACCAACACTTCACTTCTATATTTATTGTGAATTTTCATGGCAACTTCATAAATTCATTCAATCAAGTGGACTGAGTTGCTTCTCCATGTGAATATTAACTGACCTCTGACTGATAATGTGTTATTATTTCATTTGGCATAAAGAGGAAGTAGACTTTGTCAAGAGTTTGAAAGATGTGTAATGTTTGTTTATTTATAGAGGGAAAGAGAAATTTCAGGAGGAAGGTGCAAATGAACAATGGTATCTTTTGGGGATGTTTTAGGAGAGAAGTTAATAGGCAGCAAACATCTTGGAAGATTATGATGGGAGATGAAGCTGGAAAGCTAGATTAAGGCCAGAAAAAGGAGGGCTTTTGAACATAAGGTTAAGGATTTTCAGCTACGTTTTGTAGGTGTTTCAGGAGGATTATTTTTTAATCAATGTGCAAGATGAAATGGCTGGTAGGAGGCTGGAGGCAGGGAAACCAACTGGGAGGTTTTATTAACTTTGGCTAAAATGTTCTGTACCCATACTTGGGTAGAGGCAGAGAAAATGGAACAAAAAGAATAAATTTAAGAGATACTAAAAGGAAAAAACTAACAAGGCCAAGGCCATTTTGTACTATGTCTATGTAAAATGTATTATATTCATTGGGTTTCAAATTTACAAAGCACTTTCACATATAAGGGAAGCCAAAGAAGGATTTTGAGTTTTAATCCCAAGTAATCAGAGTAGTGATAGAGTCAATAATAGAAAGAATCTATATCTATCTTTCTATCAATCAGTCATTTGCTGGAACAAAAGTTTGTTTTTGTTAATGGCTAGATTTTAGGTAATTTGAATTCTAGTGATAGTAAGACAGTCAAGTTGAGCAATTTTAGCCTCAGTTAGAGGCATGTGGGACTGCAGGAATGGGAAGCCAGAGATGGAATTATAACTTTGTGAATAACAAGTAATAAGGTGGGAGTTGATTACAGTGATATCTACTTCAACCAGACAATATACAAGTAGTTTTGGTGGAGCCTTTGTTTCTATGATTTCCACATTTATATAGCTATGTGTATACTATAGCTCAGTTGATTATTTTCATTTGAGAGAGTTTGGATGATAGAAAAATTACCTACTCCTACTGAGACTACATATGTATTTAACTACAGAGTACAGATTCCTAAGCTCACAAGATAACCACTATTCTTGCCCAAATCTTTTTTTTTTTTTTTTTTTTTTAATTTTTTTTGTGGTATGCGGGCCTCCCTCTGTTGTGGCCTCTCCCGTCGCGGAGCACAGGCTCCGGACGCGCAGGCTCAGCGGCCATGGCTCACGGGCCCAGCCGCTCCGCGGCACGTGGGATCCTCCCAGACCGGGGCGCGAACCCGGTTCCCCTGCATCGGCAGGCGGACGCGCAACCACTGCGCCACCAGGGAAGCCCTCTTGCCCAAATCTTTAAACTAAAATGAAACTACATTTATTTAAGGAAGAAGAGTTCATTATGAAAACTTCATTATATTTCAAGGTTTACCATTAATTTTATCCAAACACTGTAAAGTTTATCATTGTCTGAGCTACCTTTTGGTTTTTCAGGATATGATGGTAAGCTTAAATAATTAACCAGTAAGATTTCTGGTTCTTTTTTGTAAGTATTTTGATTGTCTCATGCCTTTATATTACTGATTTCTCAGGATTTTTAGTGCAGCAAGGGCACTGCTTTTATAAGAATCCACCAGTTTGCCATTCCTCTTTCTAGTATAAAGTCTAGTTTAAATTACAGTTGATTCTTTAGCATTTACAAAATACAGCATGTGTTTCAGTCATGTTGATGCATATCTCACAATTATTTCCCTAGTTATGACATTCATATTATTCCTTTTGCCCTGTTTAATACAGAGGTATGGAATATATGTGTGTATATTTATTATGCAAATATGAGACAGTTGAAAAATTGCAATGAAGTGCAAAAGTCCCTTCATTTAATTTGAGAACTATGACTGTCTCCAAAATGCTGTCTAATGTCGATTCTTTGAACAGAATTGTTTATATCTCTCAAATAAAATTAACAAATAATTTCCGTTTTCATATGTTAATGCAAGGTAATTTTATACAAAGACATGTTACAATACCCATCTAGAGTCTTTGCTTTTATTTGTTCCAATTTATATCTAATACTTAATGCATCAGTGCTGTCCTTCCCCTTTCAGAAACCTCTTTAATTTCATTCACCATTACAGTGATTCATTATCCTTGTTCTCTTGTCTCTTCTGATCTGATGCTTTATTGCATATTCCTATAATAGTTTTCTTCAAGCAACACTTCTAATTTCTGGCCATTAATGACTCTGTCTCAATTTCACATTTCAAAATCTGCCCTTCCTCATCAATTCTATGAGTTTCTAGTTACCTTCCATTGCTAATTTGAAGTTGATGACTTTGTATATTCCCCTTTACATTTGCCTTCTCATTATGGATCAAGAGTTAAAAACAATTGATAGGGAGGACCCACTAAACACTAAGGTAATCCATAGAAAGAGAAATTTAGACTCCAGAGGCGATATAGAGCAGGGATTTTTAACCTCAGAACTATTGATATTTTGGACTGGCTAATTTTTTGTTGTAGGGGTGGGCTGTCCTGTACATTGTAGAAAGTTTAGCAGCATTCCTGGCCTCTACCCACTAAATGCCAGTAGCAGCCACCCCACCCCATCTGAATGGTGGCAACCAAAAATATTTTCAGACAATGCCAATATACCATGGGGGCCAAAATCACTCACTGTTGGGAGCTACGGATTTATAGGGCCACTTGAGAGGTCCATTTGCTTTGAATCTAGAACATTTTTTGAGCTCACAACTACATTTTTAAGTCTTTAAATATTTAATGCTGCCATTGGCACATTATCCTTCTACTGGATGTAGCTCATGATGGCTTTTCAATACCCTTTTATCTCTAGTTCCTTAAGTAACTGTTTTCCTATTCAAGCCTTTCAACTGAGATCCAGTGCAAAACAAGGTTTAGCCTGTATATGATGTTTAGGAAACTCTAAGATATCAAGGACACTTGAAATTCAATATGATTAAATATGCTGCTGTATTATGGGAGCAATATTGGAAGAGGAATTTGGGATTTTATAGTGACCTAGAAAGCCAAGGGTGAACATGGTCAAAAGGGACTGATCATTTAGCAACAATCCCAGGGTGGTTGACCTTAAGGACTATGAAGATTTATCCTCAACCAAAGTAAAATATAGATATCTGCACCTGGCATTCTGTTATTATTCTGGTGAAGGTATAAATTTATGGCACATTTCTGGAAAGAAACTAAATGACTATACATTGAATGACTAAGAATATTGATAATTTCTTAATAAATAATTACCTTATCAGTCATCTATATATAATTAATCACTCATTTCTCCTTATTAGACCTTTCTTTTGAGCTCTAGTCACATACATCCAACTGCATACTTCATATCTCCACTCAAGTATTTTAAAGCATTAAGTATTTAAAACAATTGCAAAACAAAATCTAAATTTCCAATATTCTCCCTACTACCTGCTTTTCTGTCTACCTGAGTTCATCTTAAACCACTTTCCCCCTTGCTCACTGTGGTGGTTTAAAAAATGGCACAAACTTCTTTGACTCTCTTTTCACTGAAAGAGGGATCTGGGTTCATTTCCCTTGAATTTGGGCATGCTTGTGCTTTCTTCAATCAGTAAGGTACAGTGGAAGTAATGTTATGTGACCTTGAGGGCTAGAATAGAAAAGGTTGTGAAGCTTGGCATGTTTTTTCGCTCTGGAGGCTTTCTCAGGACTGACCCTCTCAGAAGTCATTTGTCATGCTTTTTACAAACTCAAGCCACATGGAGACACCACATGTCGATGCTTTGGTTGACACTTCCAGATGAGTACAGCCTTCAGCTTATTCAGCCCGGTCATCAGATGTGTAAATAAAGAAGGCTACAGATAATTCCACTTCCCAGTCCAAGCTCATTTGCTTCTTTCCAGCTAAGGCCCCAGATAAATCATCTCTGCTGTGCTCAGTGTGAATCCCTTACCCATAGAATCCACAAGAATGAGAATACAAAGGTGGTTGTTTTACACCACTAATTTGGCCTGGTTTGTTACACAACAATAGTAGCTACAACACCTACTAGCATTATTTTAGTACCTGAAGGGCCCTGAGCTCTCTCTTACCTTAGAGCCTATAGTAGATGTGGTTGCTGGGCATCCATTCCTCAGCTGCTGTGAGCGGAGGCTCACAGCTGCCTCCAGTTTTTGGAAAATCAACCTTGGCTGACCGGAGCTGTCTTGCCTGGAATGTTACATTTCTCCCACACCTGCAATGCAGCCCTCAGCCAATGAATGACTGATACACTGTTACACAGGTACAAATGGTCAGCACATTACCTCAAAGAGGAGAGAGTTCTTCAGTGTGGTTTACTCCAGAGCCCTTCCACTACGTATCAGGCCAACGCTAGACTTTCCCCGAGAGCACATCCTCACTCAGCTTTTGCCCCTTCCCTATTCTGCTTTCCTCCCTCTCTTAGAGGTTTTCCCTAAGAAGCAATCCCTCAATAAATTATATTCTTCCAAATACCTGTGTCAAGCTCTGCTTCTCAGGAAACTGACCTAAGCTGGATCCTCTGCACATGACCTCTCTCAGTCAGAATGTCCTGTTCCAGGATCAAGCTTAGCTGGCTCTTTCCCATGCTTTACATCTCAGTGTAATTGACGTGTCCTAAAACAAGAAGAAATTTCTATTTCTGGTTTACCAATTCCCCACCCCCATGATTTTATGTCATAACACTGTTGATTTCTTCATAGAATTTTTTCTCAATGTGAAAGCCTATGTTCATTAATTTAACTGACATTAATTTAATGTCAACTCACTGTTTATACCTCTTTTCCTTCCACTGAGTATGGGGACCATGGCTTTTTTCATTCATTATTGCACTCACAGTGCTTATACCACAATGCCTGATATATAGCAGACTCTCATTAAAGATATCTTGAATACTTAAATGACTAGAAAGATAAATTCCCTAAGGAAATAATCAAATATGCATATCAAGATAAATTTTAGGTAATATATAATTAATATTTGAATGGCAAAAGCTGAAGTTCTCATACAACAGTTCATATTCTCTTCCAAAATGCAATTTTAAGGGTTTTAGATATGTTTCTTAAGAACACGGTTCATTGAGAGTTTTACCTGGCACTAGAAAGATACTAGGGGATACTGCTCTGAGTTTACTCTTAGAGGTTGCGATGGAAGAAGTAAACACTAAGCTATCCACTCAACAAGACGTTCAGGAGGTACTTGTGGAAGTAAGGAACACTGGGGACTCACAAAGGAGACTCTGTGTAGCTATGGGAAACATGTTGTGAATAGGTAACACAGCTAAGGATGAAGGATTGCAGGAGTCAATCTTAAGAGGAGTAGATGCCTTCTCTAAGAGGAACTGCCAAGAGAAGCTACTGGCACTAAGAAATACAAAAAAAAATAATTACTTTTCACAGAAAATGCCATTAGGCATAGCCAATTAAGTATTAGGCTAAGAGAGGATATTAGCCCTCAGCATCCTGTGGCCCTGGCCATCACTTGGTCATTCATGGCGTCTTGAGAACAGAGGGGCCTATCCTTCAGGGTTTTACACCAAATGTATTATTTTTCTGCCATTTAACCTTGTAGGGTTTCAGACACTGGAATTTTAGGAACAAAGGGCTAATGGTTTATCCACCTATAGTGACCTTCCTTGGTAACATAACCCACATTTTTGAAAGGCTGCAAGCTTTGAAAAAGGTTTGGCATTTTTGTGTGTTTCTACTGCATGTGCACTCTGTTGCTTACCTAGGCTGCATAAGTGTATTTCCAAAGACCACTGTAACTTCTTCAAATTCGAAACTTGGAATTATGCCAAAACAACAGAATCTCCATTTGGGGACCAACACATCTATCACAGTCAGTGACAATGTCTTATTGATTTCTTATGTACACAAAACCAGTGAACCTTTCATGCATGCATATTATAAACACACAAAACATTTTCATTTTTTTCTGGTCAAGTATTTTTCCCCAAACACCTGTTTTTAGCTTAAAGTTATAATTTATTTTTCAGCTTTCACTGTTGTGTGTTTGCTGTCTTATCTTTCCCTTTCATGCGTATTTCCATGTTCGGAGAGTTTATTATTTTTATAGGAATCCTTTTCCCTGTTGATTTTTCTGAACATACATTGTTTGCATTAAGATGATTAAACAGGTAATGAGCACTCCCTGATTTTTAGTTTCTATAAAAGCCTTTCCTCTTGTCTCTGATAGCTGTTTGCATGATTCCTTTACTAACTTCATCTGTACCCCACACTGATTCTTTTGGTTTCCAGGCCTCCTGTGCTTCCATGATAACTTCCATTTACTCCTCAAGGATCCCTAGAGACTACTGCATTTAGACCCTTCAAAGTTTTTTGTTTTGTTTTGTTTTTTAACATGTCTTGGCTTGTTCACAGATACCCATTAGAAAAAGACTGACATTCAGAATTAGGACTTAGGGAATGTGATGACAGTCTTGCTACCTGATTTATCCCTGGTTCTGGCAGAAGTCTGTATAATATTTCCCTGGAAAACAAAAGGATTATCTATCTGATTTGTACTTTTTTTAAGCAATTAAACTTTTAATCATCTATGTTTACTTAAGTTTTAATGGTGGTCATCAAGTAAACACCTTATACTGTTTTATAGATAATACATATTCATGTGACTATTAAGAAAATTCATATGAATAATATATAGAACATTATATATTAACTTCATATATATAAAAAAAATCACAGGTAATACTAGACCTATAATAATTGAGCCTCTCAGCAGTAAATCATATACATTTCTGCATCTTTATGTTTTCCTAAGGAGATTTTCAGTGTCACACTGATACCTGTCCTACTCCTTTCAATAATTAAAAAAAAAATCTCCTTGTAATTTAGTTTGTTAGTATTCATTGCTTTCTAAACTTTTACTCAAATCTTTTTTTCCTAATGTATCATTATGTTGCATATAGTTTTGTTCTTGGCATGGAGTTGGATGGAACTAAAGGCTAGGACCTAAGTTAGTCAACAGAGATTCATTATTCTGAGACAGCACCTTCCTCTGAGCTGTCACATATCATAAAAATGTTTCTTTCCACAAAGAACTGAGAATGGAAACTCTATTTCAACACATTTACTGAACTTCCAGCTGAACAAAGCTAGGCCGTGTTGGGAATATCAGTTTAGGTACGACTCAGTTCTTGCTCTCAAAGGATGTTGGGGAGAGATCCTTGTAAGCAAGGTACAGTGGGAATAAGTCAAGAGAAGGGAAAACAGTGTCACACTTCTGGGCACATTTGTGGAATAGTGAGTAGTCTGGTTCAGCTGGAGTATGGAGATAAAGTAGAAAAGGAAGTTTGGCCTTAAATGAAAGAGTTCAAGCTAAGGAATATGGTCTTTATTCTGTAGTGTGGGGGAAGCCATTACTAGTTTGTGGGGAGGGAATTAGCCATAAATCTAAACTTGTCAGCAGTATGTAGAATACACTAGAATGAGGAAAGACTGAAAGAACAAAACCCTGGTAGGAGACTTATCAACCTCAGAAGAGGAGATAAGACTTTGGCAATAGGAATGCAGAGAAGAGAATGGATTAAAGTGACTTTATGAAGACAGAATTAACACAAATCAGGAATTATTTAAATGAAGGGGTGTTGTAAAGTTCTTCACAAGCAGGACCTTTTAAAAACTATACCAGGCTTAAGTCTGTAAAAGTGTACCATGGGCACTGCTGGCCCCTGATATTCATGTATACTCTTTTCCTCCCTTGCTTGCCGTCTTATTCCTGGCTTCCTAATCCCTAATAGTCTTATCCCCAATTTTCCATATCCGTGTCAAGCACTACATTTAAGTTACCTATCAGACCTAATTCACTGGCTTACGGATATTAACCTCCAACTTGTTTCTCTATGACACTGCTTTATGTCTCAATTCTACTAGGCGTATAGTAAAGGCATGGATCAATATTTTTAAAATATGGGTGGAGGAACACATGTTGAAGTAAAATAGTGAGTTCATTTTTAGACATTTTAAGATGTCCATATGACAAGCATATGGTAGAAAATATTTGTAGGGTTGGTAATAGGAGTTATCCAATCCAAAGAAAGATCTTATCTTTTGATTTGTAGTTTAAATTTAAATTTTCATAAACTGCAAATTATCTTTTGACACAAATATATATAATCTGTAAAAATAATGACAAGAAGCAAGCTCTAATGATTATTATTTATTTATTAATTTATTTATTTTTTTTGCGGTACGCGGGCCTCTCACTGTTGTGGCCTCTCCCATTGCGGAGCACAGGCTCCGGACGCGCAGGCCCAGTGGCCATGGCTCACGGGCCCAGCGCTCCGCGGCATGTGGGATCTTCCCGGACCGGGGCACGAACCCGTGTCCCCTGCATCGGCAGGCGGACTCTCAACCACTGCGCCACCACGGAAGCCCTAATGATTGTTTTGTGCAAATATGTGTGATTGGTATAATTTTTCCTTGCTGTACAGAAATTTCTCATATTCTCAAAGTATTGTAATATTATGTATTCATTCATATTTAATCAGCAATGATCTGTATTCATTGAAAGCACACTCAGTGGAAGGATTTCCACATAATTTCTTTTATTAATTTTTATATATACATTTGCTTAATTATAGTTTATAGTTTAGTTTATATATAGTTTATATTTCAGATGGCTATCTTTAATACCAAACACAGACAATAAAAGGGAGAAAATTAAGATAAAGAATTCATTTTTTGCTGCTTAACGTCTGAATTTTTTTTTACTGCCTAACAATTTCCCCATTATTTGGCTCCATGACTTAACTGTTATTAATTGATTTGTGGCATATATTTATATAAACAAAAGTAGTGACAATTAATATGCAGGAGAGGAGGCTGTTACCTTCTCAACTCTAATTCCTTGAGTATTGCTGAAACTAAAGTCTAACAGGCAATAACAATCTTTTTTTTTTAAACATCTTTATTGCAGTATAATTGCTTTACAATGGTGTGATAGTTTCTGCTTTATAACAAAGTGAATCAGTTATACATATACATATGTCCCCATATCTCTTCCCTCTTGCATCTCCCTCCCTGCCACCCTCCCTATCCCACCCCTCTAGGTGGTCACAAAGCACCGACCTGATCTCCCTGTGCTATGTGGCTGCTTCCCACTAGCTATCTATTTTACGTTTGGTAGTATATATATGTCCATCCCACTCTCTCACTTTGTCCCAGCTTACCCTTCCCCCTCCCTGTATCCTCAAGTCCATTCTCTGGTAGGTCTGTGTCTTTATTCCCGTCTTGCTCCTAGGTTCTTCATGACCATTATTTTTTTTAGATTCCAGATATATGTGTTAGCGTATGGTATTTGTTTTTCTCTTTCTGACTTACTTCACTCTGTATGACAGACTCTAGGTCCATCCACCTCACTACAAATAACTCAATTACGTTTCTTTTTATGGCTGAGTAATATTCCATTGTATATATGTGCCACCTCCTAGAGAAATGGAAATAAAAACAAAAATAAACAAATGGGACCTAATGAAACTTAAAAGCTTTTGCACAGCAAAGGAAACCAA
>NC_041234.1:18119366-18126506 GCF_002837175.3 Physeter macrocephalus | reverse complement strand
AACGAAGCAACTGACAAAGGAGTAATCTCCAAAATTTACAAGCAGCTCATGCAGCTCAATATCAAAAAAACAAACAACCCAATCCAAAAATGGGCAGAAGACCTAAATAGACACTTCTCCAAAGAAGATATGCAGATTGCCAACAAACACATGAAAGAATGCTCAGCATCATTAATCATTAGAGAAATGCAAATCAAAACTACAATGAGGTATCATCTCACACTGGTCAGAATGGCCATCATCAAAAAATAACAGTCTTTATGTTGCAAACTCTGACTCATGATTTGATGAGGGTACATTTAGCTATGTAATTTCCTTTGTATCTTGACAGGGTTCCTGATGTATATACCCCCTCCTCAAAATTTTGTAATTATTTTAAAGTTCAAAAAAGTCTCAGTAAGATAGTTACCTCATTTATAAGTTGGAAGATTCAAATTACCAGGCTTAAGAATTTAACTTCAAGAGGCTTGAATTGTGTGTACTATTACAGTACTGCTGTCTTCAGCACTATTGATATTTGTATGTGGCTTCTTTACCTATTTAAATCTATTGTGCTTATGCAAAGATGCTAGAATAAATATATGCATAATTCAGTATTCATATCGGGCCACAGATCAAGAATCACAGACTGTACTAGTATTTCATTATTTTAGCAAAGGTTCTTAAATTTGAAAACATATCACAAGAGGATAATAAATGAATTTTTGGAGGGCATTTTTCTCTGTTTACCAATGAGATATACTCCTAACTGGGATGTTAGGAAGATTAACAAAAATGGTTCCAAAGAGAAATCACACAGTTCACTAAATATTAGATAATAATATCAAAAATTTATTAAAACATTTTAATAAACTCACTCTATAATATCTAGTTTTCCATATGCTTATGTGGGTAGAGTGTAACATGTATCACCATGTTTCTTCCTACCTAGTGGCGACCCACTAGCATCACTGTAGATAATACATTTTTTTTAAGGGACTGAGACAGAAAGTTGCTTTCTAAACTACTCAAAAGTTAGGATTGGAAAGTTAAAGTCAAGGTGAAGTTATGTCCCAGTCTAAGTGTTTGGGTGCTCTGGATTCTTGGTTTAGAGAAAACTTAAGGCAGAGAAAGCTAGGTCTTCAGAGAAGTCTCTGTAGTAGCGTTCTCTGGATGACCGCATGTGTGCTATGTTGAAGATGGGTTTTTATTGTAAGATCTGTCAATCAACATGATTGAATCCATTCTATATTCTTCTTATTAGTCCATAGAGAGGCAGACCATCATCTTAATTTCTATGGGACTTTGTCATCTGAGTCAAATAGGACATAACTGGGCTTCAATCGTAACTGAAATTCATAGGAGGTTCCCTGTTTTCAGGTGATATTGCAGGCTGATTTTAGAATAATGTATTATTCGTATTGATTGATGTGAAAAACTCAAATGGTAATGTGTGGAAGACCAAGTGGCATAACTTTATTTATCCATTCATTCACTCATTTATCCAAATCTATTTTTTTTTTGCCAGGCTCTCTTCCAAGCAGAGGGCATTTAACAGTGAACAAAACAGATAAATATCTATCATCTGAGTGCTTTCATGCAAGTGGAGAAGAGAAACAATATTAACAAGTGAATTAGGTTGGAAGGTATATAATGAAAAGTGCTAAGGATAAAAATATAAGGAAGAAAGCCAGATAGGAAGTGTTCATGGTGGAGGATTGCAATTTAAACTCTGGAGAAAGAGTAAATGCTAATCAGACTGAAAAGAAAAAGAATCGATGTGTAATTATGCATTTAGTTATTAACAAGTACCCTAAGTTTGAAAACCTATTCCTATAAATCTTAGACATGATGTAAATTATAAAAATTACTTTGAAAAAAACTGAAAACTTATAAAGACTCCAAATCATCATCTGCAGACAATTTACCCAAGTATCTTTCTATTAAGGTCCTGAAATAATTTATTAGGGAAGGTGGAAAAATCTATTATACATATATTTAATAGGAGTTTTGTTTTGGTTATGAAGGAGAAAGTGGTACTGTACTAACTCTCCAACTGAACAAAATATATCAGATAACTTTTTTAAATTGTTGGACAAGAGGCAGAGACTATGATACCTGAGAGAAGAGAAACAACAAAATGATCGCTGCCATCCCTCTAACTTTCTAGAAGACAGGAGACACTTTCTAGTCTGTAACACAAAGAAATGGCACCTAAACAAATTAAGATGGACTATTGGAGCAGAGCAGAAAGAGATCATCATTCAGGGCCATTGACATAGCTCTAATTTGAGGGACTGGATACCAAGAAGAAAGGAAACTGTTCAGAGGAGCTCCAGAAAGCTACATGAGGGTCTCTATGAGCATGTCCAAATACTAAGTGACACATGCACAGTGTGAAAATACAGAAAGCCAACCAAAGAACACCATTAGGGAAATAAAACAATTACCAAGGAGCTATGAGCTGAAAACTACCAGAGGTTGCGCAGGACTGGGAAATGATTGAGTTCTGAATAGTTACAGTGAAGAGACCTTGTTGAAAACCCATGACATTCAGTAAAAATCTCAAAAAAGCCAATAAAAAAGTTGGGCTAATCAAGCCCTGGACTAAAGGCTAGCTTGGATTTCCATAATAAAGGTTAATAACAAGCCTCAAGATGGTCATTCTGAGCTACAAGTAAATTAACTGTCTGCAGTTAAAACTTTATTAAGAAAACCAAATCCAGACGCTCAAATAGGAATCAGTATTATCCATATATAATCATAAACTGTATATGTTTGAAGTAGGAAAGTATGATGCCTAACCTGCTGAAAAATCTGGCATTAACAATAATTGCAAGACATTCCTATAGCAGTGCTTAAAGGAAGTATATTTATGCATATATTGGAATAGAAGTGCTTAGAGGAAATACCATATGCAGATATTAGAGTAGAAGACTGGTATAAGTTGTTACCTTAGGAAGCTAGAAAAAGAAGAGAAAATTAAACTGGATGGCAAAAGATAGATCATGCAAATAATAATATAAGATATATCCATAAAATATGTAAAAAATAATGACAAAATAAAGTCAATAAAAACAGAAAATCTGGCTATTTAACACATTAATACCTAGATAACCCCCTATCAAGAGTCATAAAGAGTGGGAGGGAGGCGCAAGAGGGAGCGGATATGGGGATATATGTATACATATAGCTGATTCACTTTGTTATACAGCAGAAACTAACACAGCATTATAAAGCAATTATACTCCAATAAAGATGTTAAAAAAAGAATCATAAAGAAATAAAAATAGGGATTACTAATATTAGAAGAGTTGGATATCAATGCAAACATTAAAAGTATAATAACGTCATATTATTAACAATTTAATTCCAAGAAATTCAACAGACTAGATGAATTGGACAATATAAAATCTGCATAGCCCCATATCTATTGAATAAATTTAATATGTATTAAAAGATGTTTCTCAGAATAAACTCCAAACGCTTGTGACTTTCCTAGTGAATTATATCAAGAAGAAATAATACCTACCTTACTTAAAATATTTCAAAAAATAAAATACTTCAGAAATAACTTCATGAAACCATTATGACTCTGATTTCAAAGCCAAAGAAGTACTATATGAAAAGGAAACTGACTAATATTCTTCACGAAGACAGATACAACATCCCCTAACAAAATATTAGCAAGTTTATTGTAGTAATATCCAAATTTATAATGTATCATAAACAAGATAAATTTATCCTAGGAATATAAGCTTGCATTAACATTAAAAACTCAATTAACAGAACTGACTAAATTCACAGCATATAAGAGGAAAAAAACCATAAAAATTCCTCAGTAAGTGAAGAGAAAGCATTTGACAAAATTCAATACTCATTCATAATTTAAAATAAACTCTTATTAAAAATAGGAATAGAAGGGAATTTTCTCAATTATGGCAACTATGATAAAACTAGCTAAAATTTTACTTAATGGTAAATTAGTAAATGTTTTACCAGTAAGATTAGAAATAAGAAATGGATGTCCATTACCACAACTTCTATTCAACGACGTAATGGAAGTCCTGGTCAGTGCAGTAAGACAAGATAAGGATATTGAATGTAAATAGATGGAAAAGGAAGGAATAAAACTTTGTTTCTTGCAGATAACATGATGATATACATAGAAAATTCTAAATAATCTATAAAATAACTACTAAATCTAATAAGTAAATTTAGCAAGGTTATAGATTCTGTAGTCATTATATAAAACATCAGGAACATTTTATATATTATATCAATGAAAAATTGGAAAAATAAAATATTATTTGCAATAGCATTGAGAATTATAAAAATACTTGAATAATCATACATTGGATGACTGAGCATTATTAAGATATAGATGTATATTAAGATAAAGATAATTCTCCCCAAGGTGATCTGTTGGTTCAAGGCAATTCCAGTAAGGAATCCAGTAAGATTTTTTTTCTTCAGATATAGTCCTAGATGCCCCAAAGGAATAAAAATGACAATCCTATCTTTTGGAAAATTCCAGAGTTTAAGAGGTTACTTTCTAGGAGCTAGGGACAAAGGCCAGGCCCCTCTTTGGGTGAGGCCAAGTTTCTTAATACACAAGCAGTAAGACAAGAATGCTTAAGAAAACATCCATTTCAAAATTAACAATAATAACAACAACAACAAACAACTAGAAGCATTAGTCTAGCATAAACCTGCAAATGATAATAGTCATTCCTCAAAACATATACACAACAAAACAATTATTTTTCTAAGTTCTAAGCATTTTGACATCACATCATAATTGTGCTTTAAAAATACAATGGTAATAGCAATTATACACAGAGTAATATAAAAGTCATTTTCTAACGCTTTTTTTTTTTTAAAGAAGTAGACATTTTTTGGAGCAGTTTTAGGTTCACAGCAAAATAGCAGAAAATAGGGAGAGTTCCCATATACCCCCCCCAATACATGCATGATGTCCCCTACTGTCAAATTCTCCCACCCCAGTACCACATTTGTTGCAATCAGTGAACCTATATTCACACATCATAATCACCCAGAGTCCTTCGTTTATGTTAGGATTCACTCTTGGTGTTCTATATTTTATGGGTTTTGACAAATATATAATGATGTGTATTCACCACTGTCATAAAAATCTTCTGTGCTCTGCCTATTAAAAAAAAAAAGGAACCAGCTTAGGCTAAAATTTATACGGAAGTGCAAAGGTCTTTGAATAGCAAAAATAAACATGAAAAAGGGGAAGAGAATTGGAGGACTTAGACTACTTTGTTTCAATACTTACTGTAGAACTACTGAAATCAAGAAAGTGTGGTATTTGCATAAATATAGACAATAGAACAAAATCAAGTTCAGAAAAAGACTCAAAATTGTAAGATCAATTGATTAAAAACCAGGCAACAAACAATTTGAATGGAAAAGGATATTTTCAACAAATGATGATGGAACAACTGATTTTGCATATGGAAAATATGAACCTCAAATTTACACAAAAATTATTTGATACAGATCATGGATCTGATAATATGAAATTTCTAGGAGAAAAAAATAACAGAATAGCCTCATAACGTTGGAGGAGGCAAAGCACCTCCAGAAAGCATTAACCAGAAAAAATTCATAAAATGGATTTCATAAAAAGTACAAAGCTTTTGCTCAATAAAAACACTCTGAAAAAAGATTATACATGCTACAGATTGTGAGGACATATTTGAAAACTATATATTGGACATAATATACAAATGACTTCTAAAACTTACTAATTTCGAGCTAATAAAGCCATTTATTAAAGGTCAAAAGGTTGAAAGACTTGAGAAAGTACTTCAAAAAGGAGGACGGGTGAATAACCAATATGGATGAGAAAATGTACTCAACATCATTAGTCTTCATGGAAATAAAAATATACCATAACATACGCTGTAGAATGACAGATAAGAAAACTGACCACTCCAAATGTAGGTGAGGATGTGAGCAGTTGAATTTATCATATCAAGGTATATTTATCAAGATATAAATTCATATCAAGAGGTTAGTCCAAAATGGTACAATCTCTTTGGAAAGTGGTCTGGCAGTTTCTCATAAATTTCAGCATGACCTACTTCTCAGTATTTACATAGAAAAGTGAAAACATATGAACAAAAAGACTTCTTTTAAAAAAATTCTTTATTGGAGTATAATTGCTTTACAATGGTGTGTTAGTTTCTGCTTTATAAGAAAGTGAATCAGCTCTACATATACATATATCCCGATATCTCCTCCCCCTTGTGTCTCGCTCCCTCCCACCCTCCCTATCCCAACCCTCTAGGTGGTCACAAAGCAGTGAGCTGATCTCCCGCTGCTATGCGGCTGCTTCCCACTAGCTATGTATTTTACATTTGCTAGTGTATATATGTCCATGCCACTCTCTCACTTCATCCCAGCTTAACCTTCCCTCTCCCCGTGTCCTCAAGTCCATTCTCTACGTCTGCATCTTTATTCCTGTCCTACCCCTGGGTTTTTCAGAACCTTTTTTTTTTTTGGATTCCATATATATGTGTTAGCATACGGTATTTGTTTTTCTCTTTCTGACTTACTTCACTCTGTATGACAGACTCTAGGTCCATCCACCTCACTACAAATATCTCAATTTCGTTTCTTTTTATGGCTGAGTAATATTCCATTGTATATATGTGCCACATCTTCTTTATCCATTCATCTGATGATGGACACTTAGGTTGCTTCCATGTCCTGGCTATCGTAAATAGAGCTGCAATGAACATTTTGGTACATGACTTTTTTTGAATTATGATTTTCTCAAGGTATATGCCCAGTAGTGGGATTGCAGGGTTGTATGGTAGTTCTATTTATAGTTTTTTAAGGAACCTCCATACTGTTCTCCATAGTGGCTGTATCAATTTACATTCCCACCAGCAGTGCAAGAGTGTTCCCTTTTCTCCACACCCTCTCCAGCATTTATTGTTTCTAGAGTTTTTGATGATGGCCATTCTGACCGGTGTGAGATGATATCTCATTGTAGTTTTGATTTGCATTTCTCTAATGATTAATGATCTTGAGCATAGAATCTCATATATATATATATATTTTTTTTTTGTGTGTGTGTGTGTGGTATGCGGGCCTCCCTCTGCTGTGGCCTCTCCCGTTGCGGAG
>NC_041234.1:18116403-18117495 GCF_002837175.3 Physeter macrocephalus | reverse complement strand
CAGCTTTTAGTTTTATTGATCTTTGCTATTGTTTCCTTCATTTCTTTTTCATTTATTTCTGATCTGATCTTTATGATTTCTTTCCTTCTGCTAAATTTGGTGTTTTTTGTTCTTCTATCTCTAATTGCTTTAGGTGCAAAATTAGGTTGTTTATTTGAGATGTTTCCTGTTTCTTTAGGTAGGATGGTATTGCTATAAACTTCCCTCTTAGAACTGCTTTTGCTGTATCCCATAGGTTTGGGGTCGTCGTGTCTCCATTGTCATTTGTTTTGAAGTATTTTTTGATTTCCTCTTTGATTTCTTCAGTGATCACTTCGTTATTAAGTAGTGTATTGTTTAGCCTCCATGTGTTTGTATTTTTTACAGATCTTTTCCTGTAATTGATATCTAGTCTCATAGCATTGTGGTCAGAAAAGATACTTGATATGATTTCAATTTTCTTAAATTTGCCAAGGCTAGATTTGTGACCCAATATATGATCTATCCTGGAGAATGTTCCATGAGCACTTGAGAAAAATGTGTATTCTGTTGTTTTTGGATGGAATGTCCTATAAATATCAATTAAGTCCATCTTGTGTAATGTATCATTTAAAGCTTGTGTTTCCTTATTTATTTTCATTTTGGATGATCTGTCCATTGGTGAAAGTGGGGTGTTAAAGTCCCCTACTATGATTGTGTTACTGTCGATTTCCCCTTTTATGGCTGTTAGTATTTGCCTTATGTATTGAGGTGCTCCTATGTTGGGTGCATAAATATTTACAATTGTTATATCTTCTTCATGGATCGAACCCTTGATCATTATATAGTGTCCTTCTTTGTCTCTTGTAATAGTTTTTACTTTAAAGTCTATTTTGTCTGATATGAGAATTGCTACTCCAGCTTTCTTCTGATTTCCATTTGCATGGAATATCTTTTTCCATCCCCTCACTTTCAGTCTGTATGTGTCCCTAGGTCTGAAGTGGGTCTCTTGTAGACAGCATATATATGGGTCTCGTTTTTGTATCCATTCAGCCAGTCTGTGTCTTTTGGTGGGAGCATTTAATCCATTTACATTTAAGGTAATTATCAATATGTATGTTCCTATTACCATTT
>NC_041234.1:18113495-18115280 GCF_002837175.3 Physeter macrocephalus | reverse complement strand
CTGGGTCTTGGTGTTGAGATGGAGATCTCTGGGAGATTTTCACCGTTTGATATTGCGTGGAACCGGGAGGTCTCTTGTGGACCAGTGTCCTGAGGTTGGTCCTCCCACCTCAGAGACACAGCCCTGACGCCTGCCTGGAGCGCCAAGAGTCTAGAGTTTTTGATGATGGCCATTCTGACTGGTGTGAGATGATATCTCATTCTCATTTTGATTTGCATTTTTCTAATGATTAGTGATGCTGAGCATGCTTTCATGTGTTTGTTGGCAATATGTATATCTTCTTTGGAGAAATGTCTATTCAGGTCTTCTGCCTATTTTTGGATTGGGTTGTTTGTTGTTTTGATATTGAGCTGCATGAGCTGCTTGTAAATTTTAGGGATTAATTCTTTGTCAGTTGCTTCATTTGCAAATATTTTCTCCCATTTTGAGGACGATCTTTTCATCTTGTTTATGGTTTCCTTTGCTGTGCAAAAGCTTTTAAGTTTCATTAGGTCCCATTTGTTTATTTTTGTTTTTATTTCCATCTCTCGGAGGTGAGTCAAAAAGGATCTTGCTGTGATTTATGTCATAGACTGTTCTGCCTGTGTTTTCCTCTAAGAGTTTGATAGTGTCTGGCCTTACATTTAGGTCTTTAATCCATTTTGAGTTTATTTTTGTGTATGGTGTTAGGGAGTGTTCTAAATTCATTCGTTTACATGTAGCTGTCCAGTTTTCCCAAAACCACTTATTGAAGAGACTGTCTTTTCTCCATTGTATATTCTTGCCTCCTTTATCAAAAATAAGGTGACCATATGTGCATGGGTTTATCTCTGGGCTTTCTATCCTATTTCATTGATCTATATTTCTGTCTTTGTGCCAGTACCATTCTGTCTTGATTACTGTAGCTTTGTATATACTATGAAGTCAGGCAGCCTGATTCCTCCAGCTCTCTTTTTCTTTCTCAAGATTGCTTTTGCTACTCTGGGTCTTTTGTGTTTCCATACAAATTCTGAAATATTTCGTTCTAGTTCTGTGAAAAATGCCCTTGGTAGTTTGATAGGGATTGCATTGAATCTGTAGATTGCTTTGGGTAGTAGAGTCATTTTCATAATGTTGATTCTTCCAATCCAAGAACATGGTATATCTCTCCATCTGTTTGTATCATCTTTAATTTCTTTCATCAGTGTCTTATAGTTTTCTGCATACACATCTTTTGTCCCCTTAGGTAGGTTTATTCCCAGGTATTTTATTCTTTCTGTTGCAGTGGTAATTGGGGATGTTTCTTTAATTTCTCTTTCAGATTTTTCATCATTAGTGTATAGGAATGCAAGATACTTCTGTGCATTAGTTTTGTATCCTGCTACTTTACCAAATTCATTGATTAACTCTCCTAGTTTTCTGCTAGCATCTTTAGGATTCTCTATGTTTAGTGTCATGTCATCTGCAAAGAGTGACAGCTGTGCTTCTTCTTTTCCGTTTTGGATTCCTTTTCTTTCTTTTTCTTCTCTTGTTGCCTTGGCTAAAACTTCCAAAACTATGTTGAATAATTGTAGTTAGAGTGGACAAGCTTGTCTTGTTCCTGATCTTAGAGGAAATGGTTTCAGGTTTTCACCATTGAGAACGATGTTGGCTGTGGGTTTGTCATATATGGCCTTTATTATGTTGAGGCAAATTCCCTCTGTGCCTACGTTCTGCAGGGTTTTTATCATAAATGGGTGTTGTATTTTGTCAAAAGCTTTTTCTGCATCTATTGCGATGATCATATGGTTTTTCTCCTTCAATTTGTTAATATGGTGTATCACATTG
>NC_041234.1:18097963-18113447 GCF_002837175.3 Physeter macrocephalus | reverse complement strand
CCTCTGCTATGTTTTGGAAGAGTTTGAGAAGGATAGGTGTTAGCTTTTCTCTAAATGTTTGATAGAATTCGCCTGTGGAGCCATCTGGTCCTGGGCTTTTGTTTGTTGGAAGATTTTTAATCACAGTTTCAATTTTAGTGCTTGTGATTGGTCTGTTCATATTTTCTATTTCCTCCTGGTTCAGTCTCGGCAGGTTGTGCATTTCTAAGAATTTGTCCATTTCTTCCAGGTTGTCCATCTTATTGGCACATAGTTGCTTGTAGTTATCTCTCATGATACTTTGTATTTCTGCAATGTCAGTTGTTACTTCTCCTTTTTCATTTCTAATTTTGTTGACTTGAGTCTTCTCTCTTTTTATCGTGATGAGTCTGGCTAATTGTTATCAATTTTGTTTATCTTCTCAAAGAACCAGCTTTTAGTTTTATTGATCTTTGCTATTTTTTCCTTCATTTCTTTTTCATTTATTTCTGATCTGATCTTTATGATTTCTTTCCTTCTGCTAACATTGGAGTTTTTTTTGTGTTTTCTTCTTTCTCTAATTGCTTTAGGTGTAAGGTTATGTTGTTTATTTGTGGTGTTTCTTGTTTTTTGAGGTAGGATTGTATTGCTATAAATTTCCTTTGAGGACTGCTTTTGCTGCATCCCATAGGTTTTGGGTCATCCTGTTTTCATTGTCATTTGTTTCTAGGTATTTTTTGATTTCCTCAGTGATCTCTTGGTTATTTAGTAGTGTATTGTTTAGCCTTCAAATGTTTGTATTTTTTACCGATTTTTTCCTGTAATTGATATTTAGTCTCATAGCGTTGTGGTTGGAAAAGATACTTGATACGATTTCAATTTTCTTAAATTTACCAAGGCTTGATTTGTGACCCAAGATATGATCTATCCTGGAGAGTGTTCCCTGAGCTCTTGAGAAGAAAGTGTATTCTGTTGTTTTTGGATGGAATGTCCTATAAATATCAATTAAGTCCATCTTGTTTAATGTATTATGTGAAGCTTGTGTTTACTTATTTATGTTCATTTTGGATGATCTGTCCGTTGGTGAAAGTGGGGTGTTAAACTCCCCTACTATGATTATGTTACTGTCGATTATTCATTTCTGATCTGATCTTTATGATTTCTTTCCTTCTGCCAACTTTGGGGTTTTTTTTGTTCTTCTTTCTATAATTACTTTAGGTGTAAGGTTTGGTTGTTTATTTGAGATGTTTCTTGTTTCTTGAGGTAGGATGGTATTGCTATAAACTTCCCTCTTAGAACTGATTTTGCTGCATCCCATAGGTATTGGGTTGTCGTGTTTTCATTGCCATTTGTTTCTAGTTATTTTTTAATTTCCTCTTTGATTTCTTCAGTGAACTCTTGGTTATTAAGTAGTGTATTGTTTAGCCTCCATGTGTTTGTATTTTTTACAGATTTTTTCCTGTAATTGATATCTAGTTTCATAGCATTGTTGTTGGAAAAGATACTTGATATGATTTCAATTTTCTTAAATTTACCCATGTTTGATTTGTGTCCCAAGATATGATCTATCCTGGAGAATGTTCCATGAGCACTTGAGAAGAAAGTGTATTCTGTTGTTTTTGGATGTAATGTCCTATAATTATCAATTAAGTCCATCTTGTTTAATGTATCATTTAAAGCTGTGCTTCCTTAATTGTTTTCATTTTGGATGATCTGTCCATTGGTGCAAGTAGCATGTTCAAGTCCCCTCTATGACTGTGTTACTGTCGATTTCTCCTTTTATGGCTGTTAGCATTTACCTTATGTAGTGAGGTGCTCCTATGTTGGGTGCATATATATTTATAATTGTTATATCTTCTTCTTGGATTGATCCCTTGATCATTATGTAGTGTCCTTCTTTGTGTCTTGTCATAGTCTTTATTTTTAAGTCTATTTTGTCTTTTTCCATCCCCTCACTTTCAGTCTGTTTGTGTCCCTAGGTCTGAAGTGGGTCTCTTGTAGACAGCATATATATGGGTCCTGTTTTTGTATGCATTCAGCCAGTATAGACTTTTGGTGGGAGCATTTAATCCATTTACATTTAAGGTAGGTATTGACATGTATGTTCCTCTTCCCATTTTCTTAATTGTTTTGGGTTTGTTATTGTAGGTGTTTTCCTTCTCTTGTGTTTCCTGCCTAGAACAGTTCCTTTACCATTTGTTGTGAAGCTCATTTGGTGGTGCTGAATTCTCTTAGCCTTTGCTTGTCTGTAAAGGTTTTAATTTCTCTGTCAATCTGAATGAGATCCTTGCTGGATAGAGTAATCTTGGTTGTAGGTTTTTCCCTTTCATGACTTTAAATAAGACCTGCCACTCCCTTCTGGCTTGCAGAGTTTCTGCTGAAAGATCAGCTGTTAACCTTATGGGGATTCTCTTGTATGTTTTTTGTTGTTTTTCCCTTGCTGCTTTTAATATTTTTTCTTTGTATTTAATGTTTGATAGTTTGATTGATATGTGTCTTGGTGTTTGTCTCTTTGGGTTTATCCTGTATGGGACTCTCTGTGCTTCCTGGACTTGATTGACTATTTCCTTTCCCATATTTGGCCTGTGTTTGCATCTCAGCCGAGTGCTCACCTCAGGGCTGCTAGCTGACGCAGAGTTGAGTTGGAGAGGTGGTGCCTGTGCGGTGGCTGCTGATAGTAGGGCCGCTGTGCTTTACCGGGCACAATTCCACCTCTGGCAGCAAAGTGTGGTGAGGTGCTTGGGGAATCACGGGCGGCGCTGGCCTCACTGGAGACCCCTGGGCCTGGGGCTTGACCCCCAGGTGCCAAGAGCACCTCAGAGTGGCAGTTATTTTAATAACTTTATTTTCTTTCTTCCTTTCTTTCTTTCTTTCTTTCTTCCTTCCTTCCTTCCTTCCTTCCTTCCTTCCTTCCTTCCTTCCTTCCTTCCTTCCCTTTCCTTTCCTTTTTTCTCCCTTTCGAACCGTGTGGCTGACAGGGTCTTGGTGCTCTGGCCTTGTGTCAGGCCTGAGCCTGAAGTGGGAGAGCTGAGATCAGGACACTGACCACCAGAGACCTCCTGGCCCCACGTAATATCAATTGGTGAGAGCTCTCCCAGAGATCTCCATCTCAATGCTAAGACACAGCTCCACTCAATGACCAGGACGCTGCAGTGCTGGACACCATATTCAAACCACTAGCAAGACAGGAACACAGCCCCACCCATTAGCAGAGAGGCTGCCTAAAATTATAGTAAGGTCACAGACACCCCAAAATACACCACCAGACGTGGACCTGCCCACCAGAAAGACAATATCCAGCCTTATCCATCAGAACACAGGCACCAGTCCCCTCCACCAAGAAGCCTACACAACCCACTGAACCAACCTTAGCCACTGGGGGCAGACACCAAAAATAGTGGGAACTACGAACCTGCCGCCTGTGAAAAGGAGATCCCAAACACAGTAAATTAAGCAAAATGAGAAGACAGAGAAACACACAGCAGGTGAAGGAGCAGGATAAAACTTCACCAGACCAAAGAAATGAAGAGGAAATTGGCAGTCTACCTGAAAAAGAATTCAGAGTAATGATAGTGAAGGTGATCCAAAATCTTGGAAATAGAATGCAGAAAATACAAGAAACATTTAACAAGGACCTAGAAGAACTAAGAGCAAACAAACAATGGTGAATAACACAACAAATGAAATTAAAAATTCTCTAGAAGGAATCAATAGCAGAATAACTGAGACAGAAGAACAGTTAAGTGACCTGAAAGATAAAATAGTGGAAATAACTACCACAGAGCAGAAAAAAGAAAAAAGAATGAAAAGAATTGAGGACAGTCGCAGCGACCTCTGGCACAACATTAAACACACAAAAATTCAAATTATAGGGGTCCCAGAAGAAGAGGAGAAAAAGAAAGGGACTGAGAAAATATTTGAAGAGATTATAGTTGAAAAAAAACTTTTTGAAATATGATCATAGCAGATTTTTTTCAAAATACCCCAAATGGGGAAATGATACAAATATCCACCAAAAGGAGTAGAAATTTTAAAGACTATATTGTTTGTCCATCAAAGGAACACTACTCATTATTAAAAAGGAATGAACTACTGGTACACCCAACATCTTGGGCAAAACTCAATCCATAAGTTAGTGGCTGTCAGTTTGAGACAATTGTTCTCTGCCCATCCTGGGAACATTGGCAATACTTGGAGACATTTTTGATTATCGCAGTGGGGGGCAGTGGCACATGCTACTGGCATGTAATAGGTAGAGATCAGGCATGTTGTGAAACATCTTACATTTATATAGCTCTCTTCCTAGCTCTACCTTTACAGCTTTGCTAAGGTTATGGGTTTTTGACAGATAGGGCAAGAGTACCACTTTTTCTAGGTAAGGAGTGAAGTTTACCCACCAATGTTTTGGGTTTTTTTGAAACAAATTTATTTATTTTATTTATTTATTTTTGGCTGTGTTGGGTCTTCATTGCTGCGTGTGGGCTTCCTCTAGTTGTGGCGAGGAGGGGCAACTCTTCGTTGCAGCGTGCAGGCTTCTCACTGCGGTGGCTTCTCTTGTTGCAGAGCATGGGATCTAGGCGTGTGGGCTTCAGCAGTTGTGGCACAAGGGCTCAGCAGTTTTGGCTTACGGGCTCTAGAGTGCAGGCTCAGCAGTTGTGGCACACGGGCTTAGTTGCACCACAGCATGTGGGATCTTCTCGGACAAGGGCTTGAACCTGTGTCCCCTGCATTGTCAGGCAGATTCTTAACCACTGCACCACCAGGCAAGCCCTACCCACCAATGTTAATGGAGGAGTTGTTATTTTTCCCATGATGAGTAATATTGTGAAGGTCATAGAATAAATTTTGAGCAAGGGACTGAGGAGAGTTGAAATGGTTTTCTAGGTGTCCCAGAATCTCATCTGAGTGGATAAAATAACCCCATCTTGTTTCCAATTGACCTTTTCTTCCTCAGGAACCTTATAAGAAGAGATTTTGATTTCCCTGATTAGAGGATAAGGTGGTAAGTGGAATAAATCATATCTTGTCTGATTGCAATGGGATTGAGACAGATTTATAAACCACTAACTTACATATTATAAGCTAAAGAGTTTCTCTTGTCTCAGTGTTTTATTGCCTATATTGATTTTGAATATATAACCACCTCTTGTGGTAATAATAAGGCCTTTAGAAGGTCGACCACCTATTTCCCATTTTTAATTGGTGTTCCAACTGTAGTCATAAATTCCTTTGCTTTCCATAGCATACCAAAGTCATGTACTACTCCAGAAGTGTATGTCCTGTTTGTGTAGACATTAACTCTTCTATCCTTAGCTAAAAAGTGCAGGCTTTGCTACCTGAGTTGATTTTGCATTGGGTAGAAGCTCATATTCTACAGGGTTCTGGAAATTTGTAATGGCCTATCTTACCTGGAAGCACCCTCTGGTAGAGGTATGAACTATTCGCAAAGAGAATGAGATCTGGATCTACCAAAGGAATTTCAGCAAGACCAAGGTAGGGAAGGGTTTAAGTTTGAGTGTCTGCAATGCAGTTATGTGATTGCTCTTCAGTCAGAAGAGTAAGAAGTTTAGTGGGATTAAGAGTTTAATAATGCTGGATAGAAATGTAAGAAGGAATGGTTAGTAATGTTAGAAATAGAAAGCAAAAGGATCTCAGAAGAGATAAGGGGAAAGGTAGAAAATTGTTGCATATTTTCAGTCAGGTGAAAATTTTGGACTACATGGGGTGTATAAATATTCAAGGTACAACCTAGCTTATCAACTGTGTTGTGAGCGCAGATCTATAATGAGGCTGAAGTCTCCGAAGTGCCTCTGGTTCCCATTATGTTTCTGAGTTGCCTAAAGTGTGTCCTTCTCTCTCATGAACAAATAGAGAAAGGGGCAAGGAATTTGGGAGCCCAAATTTGGAGGCAGAGGAAAAGGAGATTTTTAAGGCTTCAAATGCTATTCAGAGATTGAGACCACTGTTTACATTCAGACATTTTTTCTGTAGTCATGTAAAGGAGATACTATAGTAGAGAAATTAGGAATCAACATCCTACAATAGCCAATCACAGAAAGCCCAGAAGATGTCTGTTTAGTTCAAATAAAGGCTACTTGAGAATGGCTTTGGTACGTTCTGGGGACAGAATTTTTCCCTCAGGGAAGATATCATGTCCTAGAACATGAGTCTGAGGACTACAGTAGTGTTGTATTTTTTTTTTTTTTTTTGCGGTACGCGGGCCTCTCACTGTTGTGGCCTCTCCCATTGCGGAGCACAGGCTCCGGACGCGCAGGCTCAGCGGCCATGGCTCACAGGCCCAGCCGCTCCGCGGCACGAACCCGTGTCCCCTGCATCGGCAGGCAGACTCGCAACCACTGCGCCACCAGGGAAGCCCAGTAGTGTTGTATTTTGTTTCTCAAAACCTTATGCCGTTTCAAGCTAGAGCTTCTAATAGGTATTGGATATCTGTCAATGAATTATCAATTCTTCTGGAGCAGAGTGAGGTCCTATATATATTAAATGAGTGTTGAATTACATGGGAAAAGCAAAAACTTTAAACTTGCATTTAATGTCCGAGGGAAAATAGGTAGGAGCTTCCATAAACTTCTGAGGCAAAACAGTCCAAGTACCTTGTTGATTTTCCAAGGTGAAGGAAAGTCTTGGGAATCATGGTGGAGGAATATACTGAAGAAACTTGAACACACATCAACAAGAGTGTAGTAATGGTATCTGGGGATAAAGATGTGAGAAGGCTCTTAAATTTGGAATGAAAGGGAATCTAAGTTTTACTGTTTTATTCATGGCCCACAGGTTTGAAACTTAATTCTTGTCCTTTTTTGTTAAGTCTTTTTCACAGGGAGAATAGGGATGCTGCAGAAACTAGAGTAGGGACTGGAGTCCTTTTTTAGGAATTCCTTAAATAATAGGTCTTAAGCCTTCAATTGCTTTAGATTTTAAAGGATACTGGGGTAGTTTAGGGAGGGACATAGTGGTTTCTGTTTTCACTTTCAAGGGTTCTGGTTTCTAAATATATTGTGTAACTTGATCCTGTATCTGAAAGGGACTCAAGAATATGAGTGAACATATTCTGAGTGCAGGGACTATCAAAGGATTGGGGAAGTATGAGGACAGCAAGGAAGTTGGAGTGACATATCAAAGTTCTTAGAGGACAGAGGAAGTAGGAAAGGATTCCACGTCTTCAGGAGAACATAAATATTAACATTTCAATTAGAAAGTAAATATCTACCTGACAGATTAACAGGGGTTGTGGAATTAACAAAAATCTATGTTGGATATCATGGAGTCCAAGAGATACATAAAGTAGTTTAGAAAGGGGTGAATCATGTGATAGGTTATCTAACCCCACCGCCAAGATGTTTTGTGTACTCCCTGAGATCATGGTGGGGAATTTTGAAGGTTAAGGGTGGAATGGGTGGCTCCAGTGTCTACTAGAAAGGTTGTTGGGTGCCCGCTGATTTGGGTTATTATTTCATCTAGTGTGTTTAAGGGTATTTGGGGGCAGATAGAAGCAGATCCCTTTGAGGGAGTCATTGAGACTTGGATTCTTTTTCCTTTTGGTTAATCTTTAGTCCAATGTCCATTTTTTTTTTTACAGTATCTACAGTTATTTTGATCTATGGGAAATTGAAGGGAAGCTGAGGATGGCTTGAAGTCCTTTGCATGATTGCCTTCAAGTGGTTTCAGTTGGAGAGTTGTGAGTAAATGTTGTATAGGTTTAGTTTTATACTATCTTCGTGGCATTTTGTTAAAGCACAAATGTCAGAGAGAAGGGCATTTTGCCAATTAATGCAGTCTTGAATACACTCTCTCATTTCAGCATGGGAGTTAACAAAACTGGTGACTAAAGTGAATATCATGTGATCATTTAGGATTAGACCTGAATAATCCTTCCAGATGTTTTCCAAATGGTGCCTATAGTTAGAGTCTGATCCATCTCCTTGCTGTCTGCACTCCTGAATCTTTGACCTGTTGCTTTTAGGTGGGAATGGAATCTAAAAATTTCTTCTCCAATTTCTTTATCTCTGTGATAGGTTTTGGGTGTATTTTGGTTTAATTGCAAGTCTTCATTAATTTTGACATATTTGGCCTTAAGGCCATAGGACCATATGGTGGTATCTTCATGTCCTCTGAGAAGTTGGACTAATTGGCACAGATCAGGAAGCGCTGAAAAATATACCACTAACACTAACTTAAATTTCATAGAAAATTCATCCCCATTCTTTCTTGGATAAGGGAAATCCTTTATAATAGCATACAAGTCAGCTTGAGACCAAGGTTTAAATATGACTTTTTGTGGGGGGAATGGCAATCGAGGTTCTGCTGCTTATTATTGTTTGGAACCCAGCACTGTGGGAGCAAGATCAAGGTCTTGAATAATTATAGGATATGACAGCACTGGCATAGTAGTGTTAGGTTTAGGGAAAGGCAGATAAACGCAAGGAGAGTTGGGACCTGGAAGTAAAGGAGACAGAAACAGTTTTGGAGGAGCTGAGGAAGAAGGAGAGGGGATTGAGGAAGATGTAAGTGCCTTTGAATTTGGAGTGGGTAAGAGAGCAACAGTTGAGGCTGGCAGATGATTTTTCAGAGGCTGAGTAGCATCAGATAAGATGGACTGATACTGCTAAATGGCCTTATTAAGCTTAGATGGAAAATAATTTTTCAGCTTCCTTATACCATGAGAAATAAACAAATTGTTTCGAGGGAGTTTTGGATTCCCAGGTTTCAAGGCTCCCCTCAGAGATGAACAAATCGGGATATCCCAAGAACTCCACAGCGCCATTGCAGTTCCAAGTTAACCTTAATGAAATAATCCTATAGACATTTAATGGAGTTAGTGCTGTAATGGCAAAGCATATACCCAATGGGAGGGAAGGAGGATGGGCACCTGATATGAAATCAGAGGTAAGATCTTAAAGGAGACAGTAAACAGTAGATAGTACTGCTTGATTAATTTTTTTGCACAATTCCCTAGTTAGAGAAAATCCCCACTCCAACCTTCCCAAGGAAATTCCCTCACACAATCCTGAAACTGGAGAGCAGAGGAAAAACCAGAATAGGCCACATAGAAGGGCCAAAGAAAAAGTTTCTTTGCCTAAAGGAATCAGAGTAACTCCTTACAACAGATAGGATGTCCGGGACACTGGTTTGAGGGTGGAGCTCATCAGAGGATAGTTGAATTACCAAACAGGAGAGGAGTTCAAAAGACTCATAGGTACCTTTTCTGGGAGAGATGGTGGGAGTCTGTAAGTGAGACCCAATTTCCATAGGAGTCATGGCACCAACAACTGTCAAGTAAAGACAAATCCAGACTTTGGTTAGGAGAGACTATTTGAAAACATTTATTGCAATAAGGAGAGGGGGATGATTGCAAGAGCGGGAATCCTTAGACCATAAGATCTGCAATCATCTCAAAGGTTAGGCAGATAGGGCTTTTCTTTATAGGGAGGAGTAAGCGAGGCTGGGACTAGAAAGAACCAGGTGGGGGAAAATGGGATGAGAAAGAGTGGTGTGACTGGACAATAGATCAGAAAAAGATTTACCCTGAAGTCAGTCTATTCTCAGAAGGGGCCATTAAGGAGGGACTGTATGCTGGTTCAGGGTGAGAATGGGTCAAAGTAAAGGGCCAGGGAAAGAGAGAAACTTAACCAAAGTTCAGTTATCAACACTTGGTTCTGACTGATCAGTGGGGACAAAACAGTTTGGCTAATCATTTATGGGGCAAAGAATGGAAATTTGGAGGGTCCGTGTTTGGCTTTGCCATAAGTAAACAAGGGGAGCTTCATGAGTCTTAGTCAAGTCATATAGCAAAGTTTGTTTCTTTGCAATAAGCCATTTCCTGGAACACAAATGGGTGGGGAGATTTCTTTAATTATGTCTGTTCACAGGATCACAGGGCTTGAGTAAAAAATCAACAATGTCAATATCTTGATGGCTGTATGGATTATACCCATATACGCTTTTGTCAAGGCTTATAGATCTGTTTACTTTAGATATGTGTTTTTTATTGTATGCAAATTTTACCTTAGGAAAAAAACATGCTGATTTTCCTAGACTCAACAAAGAAAAAAATTCATTTTGGTAAATATGGCTGCCCAGAAGAAATGGTCTTTTTAAAATCGGTTCTGAATTTTTAAATTTCCTAAACCACATGAATATTTTATAGATCTGAATAATAACATTAGGATTGTTTCTGACTCTGGGCCTAGTTTTCTTTCCTAAGACAGCACCAAAGAGTAGGAATATTATGGTTGTGCATGTGTGTGTATGTGTGTGTGTAATGTTGAGAAAAGGAAAATAGAATAATTTCCATTCTAATGATTTAAAAGAAAAAATAACTAATCCTGTTAAGAGATGTTATGTTTTTGACAGTCAGTTTTTCTGGAAACTTGCAAGTTGTCCCTGCATAAGAAAATCCTTTTGGAAGATCAACATACATGGTTGATCAAAACAGGGTTAGCTGGAACTATTGTGAAAAGTCATAGTCTATATTCTGCGTCTGTATTCAGGCCTGAATTTTCCATGCTGATTATCTGCTTTGATCTACATTACTAGGTAATTTCTTTCATGGTGGCCAACTTCTTTTCATTCTGATCATATTCACATAAGCAAGCTGGATGGGCCACCCTCCTGACCCATATGATTAACTTGGCCGTCTTTATGATCTGTGTGGCTTATTGCATGATTAGTCCAGCTGTGACCAACAGTGCAGATTTTTTAAGATTTGGAATTATTGAGTCAGCTGTGTCACAGTCTGCACATAGACTGACCCAGTCTATGTGGTGTTCATTTTTCCCCTTTGGATTTCATATTATTTGTTTTTTCTATTTATCTTAATGAAAGAAACAGACAGTTAATTCCCAGTTCACTGTATGCTGTGAGGATACAATAAGTATTTTAAGCTAAACGTTTCATTTGGTGTTGTATTTTATAAATAATAACGGCCCAATTACATATTTTTGCATTAATAGAATCTTGAATCTGTATAATTTATTTGCAATTCATTTTTGACTATCATAATATAACATTTCAATCCCAGTTTCTCATTTTCATTAACACTAGGAAAATTTCCTTTGTGAAAGTTTAAAAGATAAATATAATCATAGGTTTTATAACTTGAATAATGAATTTTTTCTTAGATTTTCTAAGAAGTAGAAAATGGCTCTACTTTTTAAAGGAGCACTTCTTATGCTAATCCAAGATTTAAGGTGTTTCTTCATGTTTTTTGAGCACTGGATAAATTTTTTGCAGCTGCTCTTAAGCCAAAATAGTTTATATTTTCCCTTTAAATATATTTGAAGGAGTTAGGAAGATACAAAGATACAAAGATACCTCTTTGTCTTAAGAGACTATTATTCTTAATATTATCTCCATGTTTATATATTTATACTCTTTTAGGTTTTATTTAATAGTAAATTACTTAAAGGAAGAGAATATCTATAAAAGTTAAGTATGTTTTAACATTTTCCTTTTTTTCATTACATTTTTCATTACTGTTATACAGCTACCGTGTTTATGGCCAGAGTGAAGATTGATGTGGGTTCAGGTATACTGATGATTACAATTGCACAAAACAAGGAGTTTTCAATTCACGTGAGATTTCAGCCATCCTGTTGGTTGTTCTTTCCTATGAGTATATACACTCTCTAACTTTAAAGTTTGAGCTTCTAACCATAGATGAATACTGTTCCAAAGTGTAAAGTTATGATTAATCCATAACTTTTTATGACTTTGCAGAATGATACAGATCTCAACTTTGTAGTCAGATTTCTTAATACCTGGAATCATAGTGGTCATGAGTCACCCTAGAGATGGTTTCCATAAGAGAAAAGAAAAAATGTTAGAAAAGGATGTACCTTATTTTATTTTGATTGTTGGTTTGTATTTGTGGGCCCCTGGCTAAGGACATGTCCTTATGAATGACAGAGAGTCTTTTAATTCTAGAAATCATTAAAGTAATGTAAAAAGAATGAGTTAAGAAGTACTTACTGTATTCTATGGAATGAATCATATATAAATACCCAACAGCTTAAACTTTAGTGTATTCTACAGGTATACAGCAGAGTAAAAAAATCAAACTGCATAGTTGCTCATTCTGATTTCTAACAGTCATGGCATAATCCATATCTGTAGGAAGTAAAAATATGTAGTGCTCTTTTCAAATTACAGAAACCAGTTGGGGAGAGAGAAAAGTGAAAGGAATTTTGCAATTTCTTCAAATTCTTTTCTGATACTAAAAGTTGAAGCTCAGATATTATGGTCTTCTGTCAAATGGTGCACAATATTGAGTCTCTGCATACACAAGGGGACTAAGGGTAATTGTGTCTCTGATAGTAATTACAAAGGATTCCAGAAAATGGAGGAGCAAGGAGAGATGAGTTATCTTGAAGGGAAAGAAAAAATTTAGCAAATTGTTCTGTAGCTTGTTAAAGGTTAAGTTTCAAAAGAGGTTATTAAGATCATGACTCTCACATAAATATAAAATGAACATATGTCAAAGATATTATTTAACTCATTAATAAGGGAAACAGTAAGATGTTACAACTAGTTCAAAAGAGAATTCAAAGAACCAACATTTATGACATGATGTAAAACTCATTTATAGTGGGAAGTTTCAACTGCATTTCTAAGGAACAAAATTCATTTGTATGTCTATGGATAAGAATCATTTGAATTGATATTCATCTTCTATGACTAACAGTTGTGAAAGAGCTCAGACTAAGAAAGGTAGAGCAACCCCATAGTATCAGAAAACTCAGAAACGTGTATGCTTATACAATACCTAGTTTTCCTTTGAAGACACTCAGCAATTTTTTAAAGAACCTATATCCTGAGAACAGTGGCCAGTGGGAAAAATACCTATAAAGGAGGTTTAAAAAACTTTTGCTATCAGAAGTTAACATCTAAATTTAGGATACTGTTCAATATAAACCTTCATGGCTCAAAACTTTCTGTGAAATATGCTACATAGACAGATGATGTAAGCAAGTGATTTTTTTTCAATAATCAAGGAATACAGACTGAGTTGCACATCTGCACATCATGTAAGAAAAGGAGACAACAGCAGTAAAATGTGATCTAGAGTTTGCTAGTGGAAAGTACTGAGAACAAGAATTTACCATGAGAATAAACTTTCTGGAATATTTGCATAAGTCTGGGGGAGGCAAGCGAATTTCCCATAAAATTAAAAGTATTAGGCTTGAATCGATCATATACAAATGTGAAATAATCGAATGATAATAATTGCCATATGTATTTCACTGCTTCTGTTGTTAACTATTAATACCTTTCACTAGTGTATTGGCAAAATATTTAGTGTAGTGTGATTAAGATTGTGTCTTTTCTGCCCCAGTTTTTTTTGGGGGGAGGTTTTAAAACTTTTTACTGCAATATAACAATGAAGTAAACAGAATTAGACACCTACCAATTTTCCCCCCAAAACAAACCAAAAAAATGTAAACAGGAAAATAACTCTGCCTATACTTGTACAGCTTCTCAAATCATTTTAGAAGGGTCTCACATTCAATGATCAAGAAATTTAAAATAGCAGTAATTATTTTCATTTTAAGACAAGATTCCCCCTCTCCCCCCTCAACCCCAAGTATTTATCATGAAAGAATGGGCTTTCTTACACATTAATTTTATACTTATTTGAAGCAGCAACAATAACCATCATCTGCCCCAGTTTTTATTTCACCATTCTGGTTGAGCATACCAACAACATCTTCCTATCTACATGTTTCCCTGGCTTGTGCAGGTTGTATTATTCCAGGCTGAGAGCTTCTCTAGGTCACCCCCATCACTCAAATTTCTTTACTTCTGGAGTTATTTTTTGTCTCGTTTCAAGGAGCCAGGAAATTATTTGCCCGTGGGACTGAACTTAGACTCACTAGTTGAAGTGACAATTTGCTGTTTTGTGGCTTTATGCCAACTATATTTGTGTGTGTGTGTTTGCATGTTATAAACTATCTTGCGGAGTCGCTAGATTATAATAACATTTGATTCCCTGACTACCTGCCTTGTTTACTGCTATATCCCCAGTACATAACAGTGCCTGGCACACAATACCTGTTAAAAAAAATACTAGTTTTGTAAATGCACACAGTAAAGGGTCAGAACCAGCAGTTGTTTACAAGCCTAGCTCCCGAGAATGAGATGGCAGCTAGTGTCAAAGAGATTTCTTTTTTCTTTTTTATTCAGAGAGTAAACATAAGTTTGCTTGAGGAAAATGAATCAATTAATAAACTTGAAGCAATCCTTTATGACTTATTAATATATCATTTAAAAATATTTCAAGATGGTGTTACAGATGCTTTCAATAAAATGTCCACATCAACAATTTTTTCAGCACGTGATGAATATCAATCTACACCTCCCATGTCTGTATTTTTTAACTGAAGTATAGTTGACTTACAATATTATATTAGTTTCAGGTGGACAACACAGTGATTTGATATCTTCCCATGTCTGTATTTTGACAAATAGAGTCTGTTTATGAAATGGCTAGCAATGTGAGAAGCACACTCAGAAAGCACAGATAAGCATAAGGCTAATAGGCTGGGCTTTCTGACACTGTAGATCATGGAATCAGTATAACCTAAAAAAAATATCAAGCCCTGAATTTTAGTACATTAAGAGTAATGGAAAACCACAAAATACTTTGGGACTTCCCTGGTGGTCCAGTGGTTAGGATCTGCACTTTCACTGCCGAGGGTCTGGGTTCAATCCCTGGTCGGGGAACTAAGGTCCTGCAAGCCAAAAAAAAAAAAAAAAAGAACAACAAACTACTTTGATTCCTGCTAGCACACAGATGGCCTTTTGGAGAAAGCCTTCCTCTCATTCTAAGATATTATAGCACATGTCACATTCTGTACTTTTAAGAATGTGGAGTATTAAACACTTGACACACATATTTATGCTGAAGATCAGCAACCAAATGTGTAGGATAATGGTGCATCTTAACAATATAAACCAAAATTCCCTTAAGAATGTTTTATCCATTGCTTAAATACAGTCACTTTTCTAACAGAGCATCACTGGCTCTTCCTTGAAAGATAACAAAAATTTACAAGTTTGAATTTCTCCAGGGCTTACAACCTAACTTGGGGTGAAAAACAATATGGTATTTAATATTGTCAAGTGGAAAAATTCTCGATTTATAGCTTCCTAACCGGTGGCAGCTCTGGCAATACCGGCCGGGCACCTGGTCTGTGTATAGAAAGTCTAATAGTGTGTTGGGTTTGGGGTGAGTCTGACTAAAAGGGGTTATGTTGCATTTTTGACTCTCCAAAGCTTCCAAGCAATTATACTACTTTTCCACTGAAATTTACCATCAAAGTACAAAAGTCAGTTTGTGAGATCAGAGAAAAGATAGAACAATGAAGATAACAGAGCCTGAAGAATATACAGTGGAGAAAAGACAGCCTCTTCAATAAGTGGTGCTGGGAAAACTGGACAGCTACATGTAAATGAATGGAATTAGAACACTCCCTAACACCATATGCAAAAATAAACTCAAAATGGATTA
>NC_041234.1:18092010-18096971 GCF_002837175.3 Physeter macrocephalus | reverse complement strand
ACAGATGAATGGATAAAGAAGATGTGGCACATATATACAATGGAATATTACTCAGCCATAAAACGGAACCAAACTGAGTTATTTGTAGTGAGGTGGATGGACCTAGAGACTGTCATACAGAGTGAAGTAAGTCAGAAAGAGAAAAACAAATACTGTATGCTAAAACATATATATGGAATCTAAAAAAGAAAAGAAAATTGTCAGAATAACATAGGGGCAAGACGGGAATAAAGATGCAGACCTACTAGAGAATGGACTTGAGGATACGGGGAGGGGGAAGGGTAAGCTGGGACAAAGTGAGAGAGTGGCGTGGACATATATACACTACCAAACGTAAAATAGATAGCTAGTGGAAAGCAGCCGCATAGCACAGGGAGATCAGCTCGGTGCTTTGTGACCATCTAGAGGGGTGGGATAGGGAGGTTGGGAGGGAGGGAGACGCAAGAGGGAAGAGTTATGGGGACATATGTATATGTAGAACTGATTCACTTTGTTATAAAGCAGAAACTGACATACCATTGTAAAGCAATTATACTCTAATAAAGATGTTAAAAAAAAGAAAAAAGGGTAACAGAGCCTACATTCTATGTGTTAATTATGTATTTTCTGACACAAACACATTTTTCTTCCTGGGCCTACTTCATTTCAGTGAGGTGCACTTAAGAAGTCTTGTATAACTAGCAACTTCTCTATAAATAAATATGATATTAAAAAATAAAACAAGCCAAAGGAGTAAATAAGCAACAGGCTATCCTTTACATAGCTCTCATCCAGTTCTAATAAAGTGATGTTATCAGCATAAATTGATGAAGACAATATTCCTACAGTTACATGCCAAAACCTCATATAGTTACATGCTAATTCTACGCACATTGGTATTTTCTTAATTAAGAGCATATTAGTCTTAACTCTTAGAGTAGTAAAGTTTGATTGGAATAAAATATGATGATCTGAAATAAAACGAGCAGGGTCAATTTTAAGCAAAATGTTAAAGTTTGTGTCATGTCTATGCCAGCCCCATCTACCCTCCATTACCGTTATCATTTCTTCTTACATAGAACCATTTTTCTTTTGCTGTTGTATAACTACCAAATGATCTATCATTGCCCTCTATTTCGGTCTTTCCTTCTCTCTGACACATTATTAAACAAGTACCAGAATTGTATTATTCTTCTGCCTCTCCTTCATATGATGTCCCTCCTTCTGTTTTGTCAACCCATGTCTTAATACCTGATGGCCAATTAATCTGATGAGCATGTCTGTTATACTGTATTTATGGTATCAAAGTATTAATGTGTTACCCCTTTCAGTTGACTGGCATGTCTTGTACATAAACCTTCCATGAGCAATACCAAAGAATAAAAAAAATGCTGTCTCTAAATTTAGACATTATTGCAGCCAGTGAGAAAAATGCTCAAGGGGAAAAGGGGATCTTTGGAACACTTAATATATACCATATAGTTAGTGTAGGTGCAGAAAATTATATAGCCTATATACTATTTGTTAATAATCCCCTCTGGCCCTTTCTTTTCTATGTTATAGAAATGTATACTTCTCTTGCTGGCCTTCTTTCTTTTAATATCCACTTCTTGGCTTTAAAACAAAAGGCATTTTAGTGTTTCCATGAAAGCAACCTCTGCAAAAGGAGAAAATAGTCCCTCTCTACAGATCTAAAAAGTCACTTTTCTATGTCTCAAAGCTTTCCTTGCTTAAAATTTTCTATACATCTGACAAAAATATTTAAGACACCCTGAAACAAGATGGTTTTTAAGCTTCAACCTTTAAGAAGTCTGTCCTCATTTATTTTGTCACTGGGAGATTATACCTCTTAATCTCCCTCACCTATTTCTCTCCTCCCCTGTCCCCCCTCCCCTCTGGCAACCATCTCTTTGTTCTCTGCATCTATGACTGTGCTTCTGTTTTGTTATGTTTGTTCATTTCTTTTGTTTCTCAGATTCCACATATAAGTGAAATCATGCGGTGTTTGTCTTTCTCTGACTCATTTCACTTAGCATAATACCCACTCGGTCTATCCATGTTGTTGAAAATGGAAAGATTTCATTCTTTTCTATGGTTAAGTAATATTCCATTGCATATATGCATCATATCTTCTTTATCCATTTACCTATTGATTGACACTTAATATCTTAGCTATTGTAAATGTTACAGTGAACATAGGGGTGCATGTATGTGCATATATATTTTTGAATTACTGCTTTTGTTTTCTTTGAATAAATACCCAAGAGTGGAATTGCTGGATCATATTACAGTTTTTTGGTTTGTTAGTTTGTTTATTGTTTTTGGCCACAGCACATGGCATGCAGAATCTTCATTCCCCAACCAGGGAATTGAACCCACACCCCTGCAGTGGAAGTGCAGAGTCCCAACTACTGGACCGCCAGGGAAGCCCTGTTTTTTTAGTTTTTGAGGAATCTCCATACTGTTTTCAGTAGTGACTGCACCTTTTACATTCCTACCAACAGTGTACAAGGGTTCTCTTTTCTCCATATCCTCGCCGACACTTGTTATTTGTTGTCTTCTTGAAAATATTATAGCTATTCTGACAGGTGTGGGCTGGACCTCATTGTGGTTTTGATTTCCATTTTCCTAATAATTAGTGATGTTGAGCATCTTTTCATGTGCTTATTGGCCATCTATCTGTATGTCTTCTTTGGAAAAACGTCTGTTTTGGTTCTCTGCCTATTTTTTAATTAGATTGTTGTTTTTTTAAAAAAATTTGAGTTGTATGAGTTCTTTGTACATTTTGGATATTAACCCCTTATTGAATATGTTGTTTGCATATATCTTCTCCCATTCACTAGGCACACTTTTTGTTTTATTGATAATTTCTTTTTCTGTGCAAAGCCTTTTAGTTTGTTATAGTTCCATTTGTTTATTTTTTGCTTCTGTTTCCCTTGCCTGAGGAGACATATCCAAAAAATATTTCTAAGACCTATGGAAAAGAGCCTTGCCTAGTGCAGTGGGTGCTGGCACACTGGTGGGCAGCATTGTGTCCTGGCATGGCTGGCTGTGTGGTTAAATTTTTTTTTTAATTTATTTATGCCTGCGTTGGGTCTTCGTCACTGCATGCGGGCTTTCTCTACTTGGGGCGAACAGGGGCTACTCTTCGTTGCGGTGCATGGGCTTCTCACTGTGGTGGCTTCTCTTGTTGTGGAGCATGGGCTCTAGGCACGTGGGGTCAGAAGTTGCGGCTTGTGGGCTCTAGAGCACAGGCTCAGTAGTTGTGGTGCACGGGCTTAGTTTCTCCAAGGCATGTGGGATCTTCTTGGACCAGGGCTTGAATCTGTGTCCCCCGCATTGGCAGGCAGATTCTTAACCACTGTGCCACCAGGGAAGCCCAATTTATTATTTTTAATGGAGAGATAGATTATTGATATGGAGTATTAATATATTTAGCTATTATGTTTTTGTAAGATGTGGATCACTGGAATGACATGCAGCAGTGTGTAAAAATTATGGTTATGAAGAAAATAGTTGTGTTCACGTTGTGATCATTGTCATAATGACTTAATCCTTAGCATAATGAGTAGGTGATTGATAGCCAGAAAACATATTACAATTAAAAGTAGTCTGTTATACATATGACCCAGCAATCACCCTACTGGGCATATACCCTGAGAAAACCATAATTCAAAAAGAGTCATGTACCACAATATTCATTGCAGTACTATTTACAATAGCCAGGACATGGAAGCAACCTAAGTGTCCATTGACAGATGAATGGATAAAGAAGTTGTGGCACATATATACAATGGAATATTACTCAGCCATAAAAAGAAACTAAATGAGTTATTTGTAGAGAGGTGGATGGACCTAGAGTCTGTCATACAGAGTGAAATAAGTCAGTAAGAGAAAAACAAATACCGTATGCTAACACATATATGTGGAATCTAAAAAAAAAAGAGCCTAGGGACAGGACAGGAATAAAGACTCAGAAGTAGAGAATGGACTTGAGGACATGAGGAGGGGGAAGGGTAAGCTGGGACAAAGTGAGAGAGTGGCATGGACGTATATACACTACCAAATATAAAATAGATAGCTAGTGGGAAGCAGCCACATAGCACAGGGAGATCAGCTCAGTGCTTTGTGACCACCTAGAGAAGTGGGTTAGGGAAGGTGGGAGGGAGATGCAAGAGGGAGGGGATATGGGGATATATGTGTACGTATAGCTAATTCACTTTGTTATACAGCAGCAACTAACAACAATGTAAGGCAATTATACTCCAATAAAGATGTTATAAAAAGATTTTGAAACAAGTAGAATGAATTCAGAGGTGCAGACAGGAAAAAAGCTTAATAAATAAAAGTGTATGGGAAAAAAGTAGTCTGGTATGCTCTATAATATTAACAAAGATGCTCATGTTTGGAAAAAAGGTCAAAATTTATATCTTAATTCTTTGAAAAGTTAAAAAAAATAGTATACTATTACAAAAGAATATTTTATATAATCCCCAGTTTCTTTTTTTCAATAGAGGTTTCTTGGCAGATATTCACCAATAAATACATGAAAGACAGTGGGACTCTAAAGTAAAATAAATTATTCTTTCTTTCTCTCTTTATTATCTGTAATTATCCCTAAGAGATCAATAAAGCAACCAAATGGTAGGAACACACTAGTAGACAAAAAGGCATCAAGGAAATCTGGGAGTAAGGGTCAGTGTGGAAGATTAAAAGAGAAATACAAAGCTACAAACTTTGGAAATAGTGATTTACTAAATAACTGCAAGTTACCTGAAAGAAAATGTAGCCCAAGAGGAATATTAATTACATCTTTAAAAGGTTACAGAGAAAACACTTCGTTTAACTGTCTCAACTTAATGATGTTTCCATATAGTTAAAGCTTACCTTTTTTCTTTCTTTTTTTTTTTTTTTTTTTTTTTTTTTTTTTTCTTGCGGTACACGGGCCTCCCACTGTTGTGGCCTCTCCCGTTGTGGGGCAC
>NC_041234.1:18090045-18091896 GCF_002837175.3 Physeter macrocephalus | reverse complement strand
AGGCTCCGGACGCGCAGGCTTAGAGGCCATGGCTCACGGGCCCAGCCGCTCTGCGGCACGCGGGATCCTCCTGGACCAGGGAACGAACCCGTGTCCCCTGCATCGGCAGGCGGACTCCCAACCACTGCGCCACCAGGGAAGCCCTAAAGCTTACCTTTTAAATGAAAAAGTACATTAATGTTGTTTTTTTGATATGATTTCTTTTAAAAAAATTTATTGTAGTATAGTTGATTTACAGTGTTGTATTAGTTTCAGGTGTACAGCAAAGTGAGTCAGTTATACATATACCTATATCCACTCTTTTCTAGATTCTTTTCCCATATAGGCCTTTACAGAGTGCTGAGTAGAGTTCCCTGTGCTATACAGTAGGTCCATATTAGTTATCTGTTTTATATATAGTAGTGTGTATATGTCAATCCCAATTTCCCAATTTATCCTTCCCTCCTTTCCTCCCTGGTAACCGTAAGTTTGTTTTCTATATCTGTGACTCTATTTCCATTTTGCATAGGAAAATTAAAAATGTTACACACATGCCAGCTTTTTCTTATTTATTTTAACATGTTTTAATCTAAAAATGTGATTCATCTTATTGTCAAATCCAATTATTTAGAGGTATTAATAATTATGGGGGAGACCTTCAAGATGGTGGAGGAGTAAGACGAGGAGATCACCTTCCTCCCCACAAATACATCAAAAATACATCTGTATGTGGAACAACGCTTACAGAACACCTACTGAAGGCTGACAGAAAACCTCAGACTTCCCAAAAGGCAAGACACTCCCCATGTACCTGGGTAGGGCAAAAGAAAAAAAAGAAAAAACAGAGACAAAGGAATAGGGACGGGACCTGCACCTCTGGGTGGGATCTGTGAAGGAGGAAAAGTATCCACACACTGGGAGGCCCCATCACTGGTGGAGACAGCGGGTAGCGGAGGGGGGGTTTGCTTTCTGCATCTAACGTGTTTCTGGTTTTATATTTATCTTAGTTTAGTATTAGAGCTTATTATCATTGGTAGATTTGTTTATTCATTTAATATGGGAAAGGAAATAGTCAATCAAGTCCAGGAAGTGCAGAGTCCCCTACAGGATAAAACCAAGGAGAAACATACCAAGACATATTAATCAAACTATCAAAAATTAAATACAAAGAAAAGATATTGAAAGCAGCCAGGGAAAAGCAACAAATAACATACAAGAGAATCCCAATAAGGTTAACAGCTGATCTTTCAGCAGAAATTCTGCAAGCCAGAAGGGAGTGACAGGACATATTTAAAGTGATGAAAGGGAAAAACCTACAACCAAGATTACTCTACCCAGAAAGGGTCTCATTCATGTTCGGCAGAGAAATTAAAACCTGTACAGACAAGCAAGAGCTAAGAGAATTCAACACCACCAAACCAGGTTTACACCAAATGCTAAAGGAACTTCTCTAGGCAGGAAACACAAGAGAAGGAAAAGACCTACAATAAGAAACCCAAAACAGTTAAGAAAATGGTAATAGGAACATACATATCAATAATTACCTTAAATGTAAATGGATTAAATGCTCCAAACAAAAGACATTGACTGGCTGAATGGATCCAAAAACAAGACCCGTATATATGCTGTCAACAAGAGACCCACTTCAGACCTAGGGACACATACAGACTGAAAGTGAGAGGATGGAAAAAGATATTCCATGCAAATGCAAATCAAAAGAAAACTGGAGTAACAATTGTCATATCAGACAAAATAGACTTTAAAATAAAGACTATTACAAGAGACAAAGAAGGACACTACATAATGATCAAGGGATCAATCCAAGAAGATATAACAATTGTAAATATTTATGCACCCAACATAGGAGCACCT
>NC_041234.1:18036702-18089594 GCF_002837175.3 Physeter macrocephalus | reverse complement strand
CGCGTCCGGGGCCTGTGCTCCGCAACGGGAGAGGCCACAACAGTGAGAGGCCCGTGTACCGCAAAAAAAAAAAAAAAAAAAAAAAAGAAAATTGAAATCGTATCGAGTATCTTTTTGGACCACAATGCTATGAGACTAGATATCATGGAGGCTAAACAATACACTACTAAATTACCAAGAGATCACTGAAGAAATCAAAGAGGAAATAAAAAAATACCTAGAAACAAATGACAATAAATTTTAACAGTTTGATTTAATCAGAGGTAATACAAATATATGTGAATGATTGTCACAATTGAAAACAATCTTATGTTTGTTAAAATGAACAATTTGTAGTAAGGGGAGTATACTCAAATTAGATGGCTAGTATATTTTGGATTGTGTTAGGCACTCTTTACAGTGGAATCAATTGGAAAAAACAATGATTGGAAATCTGTGTGTGAGATAACATGTCTAGGGCCAGGTATAATTCTTCATCCTTTTCTAAATTTAAAATGATAAAATTTTATTCTTCATGTGTAAAAATATAAATGGAAAATTCCTATAATGTTAGCAGTTTGGGTTGATTCATTCTCTAGGAATCGAGAATGTCCATGGATTCAGTTATCTAGCTTTTATCTTAAAGCACATATAATTTCAGTCCCTGCAAAAATCTATGCGAATTTTATTTGAATGAATATCCAGTAGTGACTTATTCATACATTTGGTGAATCCATTTGGCATATATAGCATTAAAACTGTATTAAAATGAGGGTAATAATTTTCATGTTTAATCTAGTGCAGTATCTAATGAGTGTCATCTCTAATATTTGTAAAATACTAGAATCCAATAAAATCTTAGAATTATGACACAGCTCTCCAATAACATGAGTGCTTTTATTGTACATATGCTAATGGAATGTCAGATGTTAATAAATCCCTTTTATTTTGGATATATTGAACTGAAACCTTACCAGGTAAATTACGTTGATTGGGAAAAACCTTTTTATTTCCCCCCGCATAATGCCGTTTATTTATGTACTTCTGTAGGCTTTAGAAATGTTAGATATGGATCTACTAAGTACAAAAAGAAATTGGAGTTTTATTGATTTGCACTTTCTTAAAGTCAATAGACAAAATCTAAAAAGAATAGCTAAATTATTTTTCTCTGTAGCTAATTTAAAGATCAATATCTAACATTTCTGAATCATATAAGTATAAATATAAACATAAACATAAACATAAATATATATATATATTATATATATAAAATCTTTGAAGGATCTGGTGGGTAGAGTCAAGGGACCCAAAAAGTACTGAGTATTTATAGTGTGTAAGGTGTTTTATACATTCTTTTAAAATTTTCAAAATAGCCATAGTAGGAAGGTATTCTTATCTCTTATTTTATTTTCTTTATTTTTGGCCGTACTGTGCAGCTTATGGGATCTTAGTTCCCTGACCAGGGATCGATCCCACACCCTCAGTAATGAAAGCACAGTCTTAACCACTGGACCGCCAAGGAATTCCCTCTTATCTCTATTTTAAAAGTAAGAGAATCCATGCTCAGAACGGTTACAGGAAATTAGAAGTGCAGAAGAAATTTACACCTATTCCATTACTGATTTCAAATTTTATTTTGTTTCAATGCTGTCTTAACTTTCCTTTTGTGGCTGGCTGCTTGTTTCTATTTCAAATAAATCTGAAATACAACTTGATGTTTAATCTTGGAAGAAAATACATTCCACTCCCGAACCTGAATTTGAGCGAGTGCTCATAGGATATTTTTATAGGATTATCTTGAAAATTCTCATGGTATCAATTGCTATTTTGTACCTGGTACACACACAGAAAATACCTTCTCATAAGTAGAGAGACCATAAAATTCATTGACTATAGCAACACAATTTTTGAGAGAGAAAGGAAATGTCAAAATATTCCAAAGTATGAAATTTTGGTTACAATGGCTTTTATAATATCAGTGCTTAAAACAGTTTTATCCAAAAACTATAATTTTAAAATTAAAATTGTTTATATATACATGTGCATAATCTGAGACACTATATTTTCTGTATCTTAAGAATGACATAAAAAGAATAATTTTCATTGGTCATAATTGCTTACTTTAATCAGTTTCTTAGCTCTGTTTGTCTGTGTTATCATTGCATTGTTCTCTTTAATATAATCAGGTTTAAATGTAAAGGATATAACCATGCAGGTACTAAAAGAAAACATGGTTGTGTTCCTCTTTAACCTCAGTGTAGGGAAGTTCTTTCTAACTATGATTCAAAATCCAGAGGCAATAAAATAAAAGATTGATAAATTTGACTATAAATTTTTTTGCAGCAAAACGTGCTATGAAAATGTCAAAATACAACTGTCAAAAGTGCAGGAATCTGTGACACATACTGCAGACAAAGAACTAGCATCCCTAATATGTAAGGGGTTATGAAAATTAAGGAATAAAGGGCCAGAAACATGATAGAAAAATGTATATATATTTTTTAAAAATATGTTTTATCTATTTATCTATCTATCTATCTCTCTATATATATCTCACATCTTCTTTATCCATTCATCTGTTGATGGACACTTAGGTTGCTTCCACTATCTTGGCAATTATAAATAATGCTGCTCTGAACATTGGGGTGCATGTATCTTTTTGAATTAGTGTTTTTGTTTTTTTTTTCAGATATATACCCAGGAGTGGAATTGTTGGATAATATTGATTTTAGTTCTATTTTTAGTTTTTTGAGAACCTCCATACTGTTTTTCATAGTGGCTGCAACGATTTACATTCCCACCAACAGTGTAGGAGGGTTCCCTTTTCTCCACATCCTTTCCAGCATTTGTTATTTGTAGACTTTCTAATGATGGCCATTCTGACTGGTGTGGTACCTCCTTGTAGTTTTGATTTGCATTTCTCTAATAATTAGCAATGTTGAGCATCTTTTATATGCCTATTGGCCATCTGTATTTCCTCTTTGGAAAATTGTTTATTCAGTTCTTCTTCCCATTTTTTAATCAGGTTGTTTGATTTTTTTGATGTTGAATTGTATGAGCTGTTTGTATATTTTGGAAATTAAGCCCTTGTCGGTCGCATCATTTGAAAATATCTTCTCCCATTCTGTGGGTTGTTTTTTTGTTTTGTTGATGATTTCCTTTTCTGGGCAAAATCTTGTAAGTTTAATTACGTCCCATTTGGGGTTTTTTTTGCTTTTATTTCCTTTAGTTTAGGAGACAGATCCAAAAAAAATATTGCTGTGATTTATGTCAAAGGGTGTTCTACCTTTGTTTTCCTCTAGGAGTTTTATGGTATCTGGCCTTACATTAAGGTCTGTAATCCATTTTGAGTTTATTTTTGTACATAGTGTTAGAGAATATTCTAATTTCATTCTTTTACATGTAGTTGTCCAGTTTTCCTGGAACCACTTATTGAAGAGGCTGTCTTTTCTCCATTGTATATTATTGCCTCCTTTGTCATAGATTAATTGACCTTAGGTGTTCGGGTTTATTTCTGGGGTCTCTATACTGTTCCATTGATCTCTGTGTCTGTTTTTGTGCCAGTACCATACTGTTTTGATTACTGTACCTCTGTAGTATAGTCTGAAGTCAGGGAGTGTGATTTCTCTAGCTCTGTTCTTTCTTAAGGTTGCTTTGGCTATTCAGGATCTTTTGTGTTTCTATACAACTTTTAAAATTATTTGTTCTAGTTTTGTGAAAAATGTCATTGGTATTTTTGTAGGGATTGCACTGAATCTGTAGATTGCCGTAGGTAATATGGTCCATTTAACAATATTGATTCTTCCAATCCAAGAACAGAGTATGTCATTCCATTTGTTTGTGTTGTTTTCAGTTTCTTTCATCACTGTCTTATAGCTTTCAGAGTACAGGTCTTTCCTCCTTAGGTAGGTTTATTCTTAGGCATTTTCTTCTTTTTGATGTGATGGTAAATTGGATTGGTTCTTTAATTTCTCTTTATAATAGTTCTTTGTTAGTGCATAGAAATGCAACATATTTCTGTATATTAATTTTGTATCCTGCAACTTTACCAAATTCATTGATGAGCTCTAGTAGTTTTCTGGTGGCATCCTTAGGGTTTTCTGTGTATAGTATCATGTCATCTGCAAAGAGTGACAGTTTTACTTCTTCCTTTCCAATTTGGATTTCTTTTATTTCTCTGATTACTGTGTCTAGGACTTCTAAAACTATGTTGAATAAAAGTGGCAAGAGTAGGCATCCTTGTCTTGCTTCTGATCTTACAGGGAATGCTTTTAGCTTTTCAACATTGAATATGATGTTAGCTGTGGATTTGTTATCTATGGCCTTTATTATGTTGAGTTATGCTATGTTGAAATATTGATTCCCAATGTGATGGTATTAGGAGGTGGGGCCTTGGGGGTAATTATTCATGAGGGTGGAGCCCTCATTTAAATATTTTTAAATATTTGAAATTTCAAAAGTTAAAAAATAAACTATACCATTTTAAAAGTGGAAAATATAAATGATAAATTGGAAAATATATTATAAATGATAAACCAAATTAAATTTGAGGATGAGACATAAGTCATGATTTTCTGGGTAAACTGGGAAATGTTCTTCCTACATGAAAATCCTTTAAATTTTTATATTACAAACATAAGAAATATTTCTGAAAATAAAAGTTGCTATAATTAAAAATTACGTGTATGGTAAAATAGTATTTGTAACAACATATTCATATTCAGCAAATATGAATTAGAAAAATATAACCTTTCAATATACCATTTTCCATATAATAATAAAATATGAACATAGCTATAACTTATACTGTAACAACAAGTCCATGAAAATTCAGACTTGACACAAATGAGATAAATGTGTTACATTTAGAGATAAAATAAGAATTTGTAATTTTCAACTCAGAAATATTTAAATTTCACATTATATACATTGTCCTATGGGTTATTGGAAATATTGATACTTTCTCACAACTATTACATTTTCGATTCAAAATTTTACAGAGTAAGTCCTTAATAATTTATTTTGGAGTTTTGGATTTTTTTTCTCTAAGTAGCTGATTCATCCAGAGTTTGATGTGAAATGCTAATATGACCCCCATATCCTATTCAAAAAATCTCCTTTCTGCTAGAGGTATTTTTTCATGTAATATTCTGCCTTATAGCAAGAAGCATAACAAGTCATACTTATATAATACCTTTCCTCCAGAGAGCTTAAAAAGCTTCCATAATTATTTTACATTTCTGAAATTTTACCTATAAAAATAACATCTGTCTGAATGTTTTCTCCTTAGATATATTTTCTATTTTACCATTGCCTTCTCATTTAACTTGCTTACCATCACTTTGCCTAGTATGCCCCTCCTCTCCTAGTTTCCTTCTGTCATCTTTCACCATGTCAGACCTATTTCTCATTATTTAATTTTTTTCTCAGCCATAATCTGATCCATTCTCCTGTGTAGCACTGCTTGCTAGAAATAACTTATCATTTTCCAAACCAGAAATCTACTTCCTTCTCTTCAGATGTGACCCACTTATTCTAGAACTGCTATCAAAAATTGGAAAAGGACAATAATAGCTGTAATTCCTAGACCCTTTCAGGACTATGTATTCATTGTATTTATAGTGGTTTTTGTTTGTTTTTCTATCTGATGCATTATATATAAATTTATGAATCCAAGCAATTTGGAAATTTCTATTTGTCTCTAATCAAACAGTTGGCTCTTTTTTCAAAATGCAGTATACCATAGCAGCTAGACTGCTAGGAGTCAAAATCTTGCCTCTACACTTGTGTATATTTGGGAAAGTTGGATAAACATGATATGCTTCATTTTTCTCATTGTTAAAATAGACAAAATAACAGTAGCTACCTTGTACATTATTATGAGTTAATCTTTAATATCTATAAACAAAAGAAACAATTTCTTGAAAATAAAGCAAAAAACAGAATCTGATACATGGTGTATAAATGTTTAAAAAATGAATAAGATCCTTTTCCAGCAAGAGTGGTGTAATTTGTGTCATATTAATTCTCTCACAGATAACACCTATAAAGCCTGGAACAATAGTAAAACAAACGAACAAAGAAAAACAAAATGAAACCAACAAAAACACTAGTTAAAGGTACTGGAGAATAATCAAAAGCAGGCAGAAACTCAGAAACTGGAAGGAATTCACACTTGAAAGAAGGGATTTGCACCAGGTAAGCATTTAAGTTTGAATAGCTTTTTATAAGAGGGGAACCCCAGTTCATGGACAACTTAAAGTCTCTAGAACTCAAAAACAAAGGTGTAATCTTATTGGCATGAACATCACAGAATGGAGGTCAGGGTTACAAAAGCATCTAGAATGTGAAGTAGAAGAAAGCAAGAAATAGAAGGCTCAGAGAACTGAGCAGACATTTCAGCTACTGCCCCACCACAAAGACGACAGAGTTAACAGCCTTTTAAAACAAAAGTGAAAATCAGCACTCTTCAGAGGAAGATAAAAGCAGAGTATCTACAATGTAACATCCACAAGTCAAGCAAAAAAATGGGAAAATGTGACCCAGAGTGAAGAGTCAAAGAATAAAAGCAGTTAATAGACACAGACTGTGAGGTAACCTAGATGTTTAATAATCAGACTAGGACTTTAATACAACTATTATAAAGGGTTATTTTTTGTATTTTAAGGAAAAGTGGTCAAAATGAGTGCATAGACTTTTAAAAAGTAAATTGATAAAAAAAAACTAGATCAAAAAGTATATCATACACAAAAAAATCTCTGGATAGGATAGAAGAAAAAGGAAACAACAGAAGAAATGGTCTTTGAATTTAAATATAGATCGACAGAAAGAATAATATCTGAAGAAGATGAGGGATAAAAGGTTAAAAAGAAATGAATACTGCTTCAGTGATATGTAGGACAATATCAAAAAGCTTAACATAGCTGCTTGCATTCCCCAAAGGAGAGAAGAATGAGAATGAGATAGAGAAATATTTGAAGAAGCAATGCCTGAAAATCAACAAATCTGGGGAAAAATATACTCATGAATCCAAGAGCCTCATCAAGAGCAGAGAGGAATTAAGAAAATCAGTAGTAGGTACAGCATATCTGACTTCTCGTCAAAAACAGCAGAGACCAGAAATCAAAGGAATCACATATTTAAATGCTGAAAGTAAGAAAAAAAATCAACCTATAATTCTGTACCCAATGTAAATATCCTTCAAAATGTACATCTTCAGATGAAGACTGAGAGAATCCGTTGCTGGCAGAACTATAATACAAAAGTTTCAAAATATGTTCTTTAGGCTAAAGGGAAGTTATACAAGGTATAACTCAAATATACCGGAAGGTTAAAGAACACTAGATATGATAAATATATAGAGAAACTTACAGTAGCATTTTGTTTTCTTTTCTTAAGTTAATTTTGAAAAAGAAAGTCCATTAATAAAATGAATAGAGTAAATAAATAAATAAAACTCTTTCCAGGGTAAAAACACAATATTGTGAGATTTATACTATATATAGATGTAATATATATGATAATAATAGCATATAGAATAGGTGGGGCTAAATGGTTCTTGAATTTTATGTTAAGTGGTAAACTGTTGACTCTGAGACAACTTTATAGTTTAATGATGAATATTTAATCAATAGAGAAAATACAATAAAAATAATAATGTAAAGGGACTATTGCCAAAAGGCCAGTAAATAAATTGTAATGGGATTAGAAAAATATTCACATAATCGTAAGGAAGGCAGTTAAGAGGGAACATAAAAACAAAAAACAGATGGGATAGATAAAAAAATAAATAGCAAAATTATAGATAGAAATCAAAATATATGAAGAAAAAGAGTAATAATAGAAATAATACAAGGTATTTCATAATGAGCAGAGTCAATTCATCAGAAAAACATAAAAATTACAGTGTGTCTGCTATATTTAAAATAGATAACCTACAAGGACCTACTGTATATAGCACAGGGAAATCTGCTCAATATTCTATAATAACATAAATGGGAAAAGAATTTGAGAAAGAATAGATACATGTAAATGTATAAGTGAATCACTTTTCTATACACCCGAAAATGCACAACATTACTATACTCCATATGAAATAAAAATTTAAGAAAAATTGACAGTGTGTATATGATTAACTATAGAGCTTCAAAATGCATTCTAATGAGTGCCACTGTCACCCAAAGAAAAGAAGATATGTTGAAGTCTAAATGCCCAGTGTCTCAGAATGTGAACTTATTTGGAAATAAGGGTCATTGCAGATATTAGTTATGTTAGCAGGAGGTCATACAGGAGTAGGATGGGCACTTAATCTAGTATGACTGGTGTACTTATAAGAAGACAGCCACGTGAAGATACAAAGGCATAGAAAAAATACCACGTGAAGACTAGTCAGAGATTGGAGTGATGAGTCTACCAGCAAAGAAATGACAAGGATTGTTGGCCATCACCAGAAGCTAGGAAAGAGGCCTGGAACAAATTCCCCCTCACATCCCTCAGAAAGAATCAACACTGCAACACTCTGATTTTGGATTTCTAGCCTTCATAATGTTTGACAATACATTTGTGTTGTTTTAAATCACCCAGTTTGTAATATTTTGTTACAGCAGTCTTAGGAAACTGGTGCATTATGAAGAAAAGAAGTGGCATAATCAAAGGGATAAGCCAACACATTCATGAATTTAGGGTTTTAGTGTATGCTTTGATTAGTGATTGCTAAAACAACTAGCCAAAAAAAAAACAACCCCCCCCACACAGTAAGAATATAGAAGAGATAAAAAATACCATCAATCAACTTGATCTTATTGCCTTTAATGGTCCACAACATTCAGCAATTTAAGAATCTACATTATTTTAAGCTTTACTAGAATGTTAGAATGTTCAATAAAGTTAAAAATACAGTTGACCGTTGAACAATCGTGCCAACCCTGATGTGCAGTGATAATTTGAGTATTACAGAGGGCCTATTACAGTAGGCCCAATTAAATTTTGAACTGTGATTAGTAGGATTACTTTCAGCAGTAGTACATGCTTAACAATTCTGAAATTACCTTCTGTGTATTCTAGACTTGAGTAAGTATATTGAAGATAACGGGATGCAGGTTTCTCACTACTGGGGAATAGGGTTGCAAATATAAAAATAGAAGACTAGAATGTATCTTATAGTATTGGACTGGAATTGAAAGTATTGATATAAACTTAAATCGTTTACTAAAAGGGCCAAGAAGCAATGACATAGCAGTAGCACTGAGCATACCTAGCAACTTGACTTTGGTTTCTAAATACCATCTCCTTCACTGAAAGAATCCAGAGCTTCCAGTAGCAATTGCCGATTCTTCCAGGGTTGTGGTAGGGGAAATACAAGATGAGCCTGGAACATCCTTTTGCACCACAGGCTAGTAAATACTCAAAGAAATATGGATATATCAAAACACAGGAGCTTAACCTGGGAAAATGTGAACATCAAAATAAATGATAGTATTTATAGGTTATAACTGATAAAGAAAATAATCCATCAGTCCATGCTGTTGAATAAGTAAAAAACCAACTGATTAGGATTTACAACTTTCAATTATTAAATATGTATTATAGGCTAGGAATCATATGCATTACTTCATTTGATATTTTTATAATCATGTTGCAAGTTACACATAATTATTCTTTTTATACATATGAAAACTAGAGACAAATATTCTATGTAAATTGTTTAAGAACATATATCTAACACTAAGATTTACATCCCACTCTCTTACTCTGAAACCCATTTGTCTCTATTCTATACCACCCTTTCTCTCAAGTGAATAACTATCAACTATCTCTCAAGTAAATAACTATCTAAATCATTGTTTCATTGAATTCACTTGATTTGAAGTAATTATTTTGATGAAAGTCTGAATTTAAGCAAGCTTTTTAAAAAATAAATGAGATAAAATATGAAACACTCTACTTTTTCATCTAAAGAAGACAATATTAGAGGCATAAAAGTACTCCATATCTTGGAAATATTTTAATAGCAAAAAACTGAGCATTTTGGAAGATTTAAAATTTTTTGTATGATCTCTTGGTTATTAAGATACCTAGAGTAATAAAAATCACATACCCCCCATACACACACACATACATACCTCACATATACATGCTTTAACCTCCTGCCTTTCAATGAAATAATTATAGAAATCACTCATTTTGAAACATGGATAAGGTGAATTGAGTCTTTTTCTTTCAGAGAATCCTCTTTTTATATTTTCAGATAGTTTCTTTACTGGATGGAAAGTGCAAACCGGCTACCCTAAATCTGCATGCCTATAACCCATGTATTTTAAAAGTTGTCCCCGACAATTTGATTCATAACTGACCTCAATTGGATCTCTTTGGAATTTCTAAAACAATATGATTTGTAGTGAATTAAGGTTCTAAGAGAGATGACAGCCTACACTGCAGGACTCTCAATATGTTTAGAGGTCCAATAAAGGTATTTTCATATATATGAAATACTTTGGGTGCTAAGATGAAACTTCAAGCTTTGAGTTACTTTTAAATAAAATTAACATAAAACAATTATAAAATACATCATTTTGCTAATAAGTCTCTTTTTAAGTTAAATGCAGATGATAAAATATTTGGAATTTCTGTTTTCTTATTGGTGTAACATATGCAAAATTCCTTTTGCACTCTGTCCTTTACCTATTTTAATAACCAATCATATTTGTGATTCCTCAGATCTAATAGACCCCTTCAAAAAGTTGGCTTTTATAGCGAACTTTATTTTTAAACAATGCAAACATTCAGCAAGGAAAAGGAAATATTTTTTTTAAAAAGGGAAAAAAACTAGATACAAAGAAACTCTAGCTAATTACCATTGAATATTTTGTGCATATAATTAGACAAAAGATGAGAATATAACCATTTCACTTATAAAAAGTGGCCCTTACCATTTCATATATCTTTTGGAGACCCAACACAGCTCTAATCTGCCGTCTCCTAAAAGTTCCTACTTTGGACAATTTAACAAAATATATTACATCCAAAAACAAAGCACCAGCATCTATTTTTTCTTCTCCATCTAAAGGATTTTTCTAGAACTATCAGCTTGCTCAGTTGCAAGCTGATCATGTCGTGTATTTAAGCTCATGCACCTCTCTCCATATAATTCTCAATCAATGAGGGATTAGAATCAATAAATAAATGACCCCAACCACCTCAGCTGCTCCAGCCACCCTAGCTACCAGTGAGGCAAGCCCACTGCTCTATATGGTAACTTAGAGGGATCCCTTTTTGGGGGACCCAGTTGCTCTCAGCAAAAGCTACTCATTACCACACTCCCTTCTGATTTTGTCCCATTTTTGGCTCTATCTTCCTCACTTATTTTGTTTCCTTAGATCACCTCTCAAATAAATTGCTCAAATCTTTGTCTCAGCCTTTGCTTTTGAAAGAGCCCTAACTAGCAAAATGTTTACTCAATTTAGAGAGACAATGTAATAATATCTATGATGCTTTCATGATAGAAAAGAAGGATGCAAGATCTTATTTGTAGTGAAACTTCAATTACCATTACCAATTCTTTGACTCCTGTATATGCCCTTTTCTCTTTGACTTGCTGTGCAAGAGGGATGCCTTGCTTATCTGTGAAGTTTAATCCAGTGCTTCAAAACCTCTATGATATACTCCCCTGTAGTAATGCTGGACTCATGCTGAAAACATTAAACATTTCTATTTCTTAAAGGGAAGTCGTTGTAGCAAGTTTTCCCAAAGATTAATAGTTCCCAGCCCTGAGAGATTTGTGTAATACTAAAAGAGCTTGCATTGCCAAATAAAGAGAACATTCCAAACCTATTAGGGGATGCACATTAGAAAGCTCTAAATGACATTTATAACCACATACCTGAGCCTTGATTTACATGTGTTATCAAATTACTTCATGATTTGACATTTAGCCATTTCTATAAAAAAATAATCATCTTACCAGGGAAATACATCTTGATAAATGGTAAGTTAAATTTATCTAAAATCTTTTCAGTCTTCTCACTACGCAGAAGGCCTTCCAAAATGAATCAAATCAGTGGTCAGCGGCCACGTTCTATGGAATACAGGGCTCCATCTCCTAACAACCAAGTGAATGGATCATTCCATTTTGTGATACTATTTGTCATGTAACTTTCATTGCCTGCTTGGCTTTTGACGAAAGCTGATTTGATAACTCGTTCAAATGAAACAAGAGAATCTCTTGCCACTGCCATATTTTCTGTCCTTCCTCTTCATTTCCACTTTCTAGTCATTTATATGTATATTTATGTCTGTGCAACTTGCACAAGAATTTCTTTGTGAGTATCAATAGTACTCTGCTCTTTACAGCAAGGTCTCTAAGATCTAACTTATCAGACAGCTGATCCCATTCTCCCTGACACTCTTATCTAGTCTATTGCATTAAAGGAAATATACATCTGGCAGATCTTGCTTGTCAGATATTGCAACACCTTGAATGTTTTGCTCTTCTCCCAGACACTTGAGACTATCACCTGAAGAGTGAAGTGATGTGGTACAAATGCTGTTAGTGTCAAATCTCTTTTCCATTGAATATTATCCTCTGCATTTCCTACATTGCAATCAATTATTTCTGGCCCATTGACAGTTTCAAACTACCTTGGTTTTGATCATCTTGCTAATCAGTCACCCCAAGAAAGTTTTATCACAATATGAGGGTCTATACTACTGGATGCCTCTAACATGTTTAATGCTAACCTTTTTGCTCCACTTCTCTGAAGGAAATATAGGCGTATTCTGAAAAATGTCTCCTCCCAATAACATTTTGGTGGTGAATATCTCTTTGATTTTCATACTCCAAATAGATAGAATGTATTTTTACAGTGCACAGTATTTCCAGCTAGTGTTTATATATGATTTTTATTCTACAACTAAATGAATTTGAAAAAAAATCATCGTCTTGAATTAGAGTCCCAACTCAATTGATACAACCTCAGAATCATGGGGAAATACTTTCAAATGCATACCAAGTGTCAACAAGGGTAAGAGTTTTTCTGTTTTGTCTGATATCTCTTGATCAGCAGTGCCTAGCCTAAAATATGTGTTCAGAAATGTTTTCAAATTAATTTAAAATTGGTTAATGGGCTCGAAAATCTTTCATGTCCTATTCACCCTGAAAAAGTTGATTTCTTCCAATATTTCTTATAAATTAGATTGATACTTTTCACATTTCAACTTAAATCCTCCCTTCATTCTAAAATGGCATGGCCCATATTACTGCTGCATCATAGCTTTCAAATTAATTTGTGAATTAGCTTGCTGGTATATACATGATATAATGGCCAGTAACAGCATTGTAATATTCAAAAGAAAAGCATAACTGAAAGAAAGAGTCCAGAAAGGGCACTGAAAATTTTATGAATGTGGTTCCTGCGGTCAAGCACTTTGGTCAGTACCATAACGTAGCTGCTAGTTGCCATGGTTTTTTTGGTCTCTGGGGCTTTCTTGGAATTTTCTCAGCAATCTTTGTGAATCCCAGTATTCTATTTTATGAACATTGCTCTTAATCTCTGACATGCCAGAAGAGAGATAAATAATGAAGACAGATGATTAAAATAAACACTAAGTAATTTGAAACTGTGTTTCACACTTTATCTACTACCATGTTTGATGAAGTATGTTGTAATGTGAATGTGCTGTGTTTACCCACATGATGCCCTAGAACCCAGTGCAAAGTCAGTGTTATGTCCCGTGGTTCATTTTGTAGAACATTATTGGACCATCTCACTTTATCCCAGTATTGACTTTTACCCCCATTTCAAATTCTAAATCTCCCCCAATTTAACCATCGTAGTTTGATTTCTGCTACTTGCTTGTTGTTAGCCCCTTTGGCTGATGGCTGGTTCAGCTTTTCTTGTTTTGTTTCTCAATGCTCTCTCGCACTTAGTGCCTGAATCTTCCTCGTTCTAGCCACTGATCCTGGCAACTGCTACACTAAGACAAGCACAAGTCCCCAAAGGAGAGGGAAACCACCCCCCACCCCTCACACACACACACACACACACACACAATGTAATTACCTCAACTTTTTTCTTTACCTACAAAATTCTTTTTCAAACAAAATATTATGCATAATTTGATTCCTAAAAAATAGTAAGTTCAATGGTAATCTCTGTCAGTTTAGGTTCTCCCAGAAGCAGGCACTAAGAACTAGAGGTGCAAGAGATTTATTGGAGGAAATGCCTGGGAAGGAAGAAGTAGCAAGGAAGCAAGAGTAGGAGTGGAGAGACATAGACCATGAATCATGTCTGACACCAGTGAAGGGAGAGAGGAAAGGAAAGAAGATTAGATAAGAAGGACCGAGACTATATTTCAGATCTTCATATTGCTCACTAAAGGAGTCATGTACTGGGCAAGAATGGGCATGCTCTAGTACTGTGGTTGTGCTGTCATTGTCTAGAAGCAGTCCTGGGGAGAGCTTGCTCTCAGTGTAAACGTTGTGGTGAATCCCAAAGGTGTGGCATCTGGAGACCATCAGCTAACTTCACTCCTTGTAGCTGCCACATATTTTAATATTGAACCATTTATTTATTGAATATTTTGGGAGCATATAAAACATGCGGTTCTAGGCAACAGGGGAACAGCAATGAAGAAAACAGATGAGATCTGATATCCTTAACCTCCTGATGCTTACACTATGGTGAGGTGAATAGATACTAAACAAATGAAGAAGTACATTAACAGTATGGCAGATGATGACAGGCAATATGAAAAAAAACCATGAAGCAGGTTAGTGGGAATGGAGATATAGTTTACTATTTTACATAGGACATTGAGGAAAACCCTTTTTGGTAAAGTTACATGTGATTAGAGACATAAAAAGATCTACGAAGCCATTTATAGAAATATCTGAAGGAAGATCATTCCTGACAGAGGGAACAACAATTGCACAGGCCCTGAGACAACAATATGCAGAGTAAATTGGAGGAACCATAAGGCGACTTCTGTACCTGGGGCCTGGTGACTGACTGAAGAAAAAATTAATGTGAGATAAGGTCACAGAGGTGGAGGAAGGTGGGGATGCAGATCATGTAGAGCTTTGCAAGTCATGGTAAGGACTCTGGATTTTGCCATGAGTGAGATGAGAAGACATTGAAAGATTTTGTGCAGAACAATGGTCTGATCACAGTATGGTTTAAAAAGATTGGTATAGGGGAGAATAGATTGTGAGAAGGCAAGGTTAGAAAAGGAATGACAGTTTAGATGGCTATTAAAATAATCCAGAAGGTATAAGATGGATAATTTTTCTACCTGGTGTGGTAGCATTGACAGGCATAAGAATTGGATGGGTTTTTTATTTTTAATTTTTTGAAAGTAAAACCAGCAGAGTTAGATATATGACATGAGTTGTCAGGGAAGGAGAAGAGTCAAGAATATTTCCCATATTTGGCTTGAGCAACTGGTAGCGTAGAAATTCATATTCTCTGAGCTGGGGAAGACTGTAGGAGGAATAGGTTTTAGTCTTTAAAATCAAGAGTTATGTTTTTGATATGTTAAGTTGAAGTGTTTACTTTATCACTTCAGTGAATAATATTGCTTTGATATATAGACAAAAAATGAAAGCAGTATGACTATTCTCATAAAGACAGTTATTTTAAATGGATATCTTTAGTATTTTAGTATGATATCAGCATTATCATTACATTTATTTTTGTATTTTTTAGTTATACATAATTAAGAAATTCCTCAGTCTCACAAATATGTAGGTTTGCTTTCATTTCCACAAATTTGAAGATAGAGCTTTACAGACACCTAAACAAACAAACAACAAAAAAGGAAATGGTGTCATTGCAACAAAAAGACTAAAATATCTAGGAATAAACCTACCTAAGGAAACAAAAGACCTGTATGCAGAAAATTATAAGACACTGATGAAAGAAATTAAAGATGATACAAATAGATGGAGAGATATACCATGTTCTTCCTAAATAGATATTTCTCCAAAGAAGATATACAGATTGCCAACAAACACATGAAAGAATGCTCAACATCATTAATCATTAGAGAAATGCAAATCAAAACTACAATGAGATATCATCTCACACCGGTCAGAATGGCCATCATCAAAAAATCTAGAAACAATAAATGCTGGAGAGGGTGTGGAGAAAAGGGAACACTCTTGCACTGTTGGTGGGAATGTAAATTGATACAGCCATTATTGAGAACAGTATGGAGGTTCCTTAAAAAATTAAAAATAGAACTACCATATGACCCAGCAATCCCACTACTGGGCATATACCCCGAGAAAACCATAATTCAAAAAGAGTCATGTACCAAAATGTTCATTGCAGCTCTATTTGCCATAGCCAGGACATGGAAGCAACCTAAGCATCCATCAACAGATGAATGGATAAAGAAGATGTGGCACATATATACAATGGAATATTACTCAGCCATAAAAAGAAATGAATTGAGTTATTTGTAGTGAGGTGGATGGACCTAGTGTCTGTCATACAGAGTGAAGTAAGTCAGAAAGAGAAAAAGAAATACCATATGCTAACACATATATTTGGAATCTAAGAAAAAAAAAAGAAACGGTCATGAAGAACCTAGGGGCAAGACGGGAATAAAGACACAGACCTACTAGAGAATGGACTTGAGGATATGGGACGGGGGAATGTTAAGCTGTGACAAAGTGAGAGAGTGGCATGGACATACATACACTACCAAGCGTAAAATAGATAGCTAGTGGGAAGCAGCCGCATAGCACAGGGACATCAGCTGGGTGCTTTGTGACCACGTAGAGGGGTGGGATAGGGAGGGTGGGAGGTAGGGAGATGCAAGAGGGAAGAGATATGGGAACATGTGTATATGTATAACTGATTCACTTTGTTATAAAGCAGAAACTAACACACCATTGTAAAGCAATTATACTCCAATAAAGATGTTAAAAAAGAAAAAAAGGGAATGGTGGATGCAATTTTCTTCATCAAAAGATCTTTTAAATTTCATCATCAGAATATATGCTAGGGAAAGTTTTTATTTAAAGATATTTTATCTATTCAGTGATGTTAACAGATGCACTGATAGGTTATTGCCAAATTTGTAATATTTAAAACTTCTTGAGATATTAGAATTGTAGGGTATTGAGTCAGGAAGTATCCATTAATATGTATCCTTTATGCTGTTTGTTTCTACTCCTGATGACAATAGAACAGGAATGGATTAAAACTGAAATGGCTCAATTAATGTGTTCAGTCTTTAATGAATAACGTAGGTCTGGGTTTATATCTCGAGTGGGATAGTGGACTCTGAGTCATTTCTAAGCACCTCGCAGTAGGTACAGTAATTATAGTTTTAAGGACTCTCTAAACTACTGGTCACTAGATCATGATGTCCTTCAAGATAGGACCTGTATTTTGTTCCCCTTATTCTAGTACCTATCCCAGGACCTTGTTTCTCCAAAGTTTAATGAATAAATAAATTCTTTAAAAATTACCTATTTTTCTTATCTATGAACTTGCACTTATTTTTTATTAGCCATCATTTCATTTCCTGCTGGTTCGATAACCTCTTAGTTTCTTTACACTGTTTCTGTCCTCAGCAGTTTTTCACACAGTTTCTCAATTTCCTTTCACTTTGAAATCTAATTAAATGCTGTTATTCTCTTTTTCAGATTGTTAATGAAAATATTAAATAAGATCAGGTAGAATAGCATTTAGTCAGGACTCTCCTGAGTGAGCAGCTTCTAGTTTGCAGGTAAAATGTTTGTTTAGGGCATTCGGTTAGTTTTCATTTCAACGTACCTTCAGTGTATTTGGAGTAGACTTTTCATTTTAGACCTAGTTGTTTATCGAATTATCATGTTAACGTATGACTTTAAGCATTTAATTCATATCATGACCTGGCAATTCTTTTTTTTTCACATCTTTATTGGAGTATAATTGCTTTACAATGGTGTGTTAGTTTCTGCTTTATAACAAAGTGAATCAGCTATACATATACATATATCCCCATATCTCCTCCCTCTCGCGTCTCCCTCCCACCCTCCCTATCCCACCCCTCTAGTTGGTCACAAAGCACCGAGCTGATCTCCCTGTGCTGTGTGGCTGCTTCCCACTAGCTAACTATTTTACATTTGGTAGTGTATATATGTCCATGAACCTGGCATTCCTTAAGGATTATAATTAAGGACTAAAAATAACCCTGACAATGTGTGTCAAGTTAGCGTTAATATTGTCAAAGTTAAAAGTAGGAAATAGATCCTGTAAGGGCTAATTAATGATAATGTAATAAAATAATCAAAATGTAAGAAGTATATAAACAGATAATTTATGAAGAATGGTTAAGATCATTTTATTGTCATAGTGATGGTAAACAACAGAATGTCCTGAACCCTACAGCTGTAGGAATTTAGGTTAGATGTATGATTTTCCTCAGAGAGCATTGTTAAAGAGAGTGCAGTGCTTTAGTTAAGGAGGTTACAGGAAGTGGAGAGGAAGCAGGGATTATGGAGATAAGCATGTTAAATAATAGATATATGAATGCAGAGAGGAGCATAAACTCCACAGAGAGAGAAGAAGCGTTTTGAAGAAAACACATTAGGAATAAGAAAGGAGAAACAATATGGGACTCGAGTTACTATAGGTTTATTTGGATTGGTGGATTGTTTAAAACCTCTCCACAAATGTAGAAGAGACTGAGGAAAAAAAAAGATACAGCAAATGTTCTGGAAGTTATTTACTCAGTTGTACTCAGTTGTGTGTTTATGTGTGTTTTGTGTTATTTATGTGTCAGCAATAAATGCTTGTATATTTATGAACCACAATAGAAAGAATTTTAAGTTAGGGCATTGGTGTTATATTCTTTGCTCAAAAATATAATGGAATGAAATAAAGATATCAGATGAGTTTTTAAATAATTTAATTAGATCACATAAAATAACTATGATTAATGCTATAACTTAGGAAGAACAATACACAGAGATGAATAACTCACAAATATATTTGTATTAATATAATAATGAAGACTTAGCTTTTTTTAGAAGGGAAGGTAGGAAATTCAGAAGCCAAATTAACTGTCTTAGTAGCTCTTTAAAAAGATCTTTATGAAAATCAAAGGAATATAAAAACAAAAACAAAGAAAAACATTGCATGAAGCAATTTTACATATAGTGTGGAAGCAAACACATAAACCAACCAACCAACCAAAACCCTAATGTACCAAATGAATGGAGGTTTGTGATAAAATATTACGACAATAGAATAGAGTTATTTCAATAATGTTTAGGAAATAAAATAAAAGCACCATTTGAAGGGGGAAATGATTTAATGTTACCAGATAACTGAAAGAAAAAAAAGGGGAGAGTAGAACTACACAGCTTCTATGTCCTTCCATCTTCTCTGTCACAGAAAATAGAAGATAACAGTAAGAGGACATTGATTTCCAAAACAATCCAGGTGGTTGTATAGTGATTGCTAAAAGCTATCAAGATTTTTTTAAATGCAATAAACTATAGCCTGGCAAGATTGATATTAATCTAAGATATAAATCTACAGTAGATTATCAAACAGATTGTCAATATTTAAAAATACAGGACGTCATCCCAAGGATGTAAGATATATTCAATAAGAATAATTAAAATGAAGGGTAAATATAGTTGTTTATTTTAAAACATTTTCTATTTCAAGGGATATTGACTGGACGTGTATGATTGATTTCAAAGATTTTTTAATACAATTTTAAAAATTAAGGTATGTTAGTTATAGGATAGTAAACTAGGTACATTCATAATTAATTAAAATTTATTGTTGGTACAGGAGAATAACATTTTAATACTCAGTACCTGAGAAGACGATTTGTCACATAACATAAAAATATGGGAGAAGTAAAAGTAGCATGTAAAGGTGAAAATTTTCCATTTGTAGAAGCACTGCAAATTTAGCTAATAATCCTTAAAGAGTTTCAGTGTATTAGGTGATCTGTTGTTGTATAACAAATTACCTCAAACTTTAGGCCCTTAAAACAACAAACATTTATTATCTCACAATTTCTGTGGGTCAGGAATTTGCACATGGCTTAGCTTGATGTCTCTGCCTCAAGGTTTCTCATGAGACTGTAGTTAAGATATTGGCCAGGGCTGTGGCTTTCAGGTGAACACATGATTAGAGGTAGAATTGCTTGCTTGCTTCCTCATATAGCCTTTGGAAGGCCTCAGTTTGACCAGAGACATTCGCTTATTGTCATGTGGTCCTCTCCATAGGGTTACTCACAACATGGCAGCTTGCTCCCCCCAGAATGAGAAAAAGAGCAGGGATGAAAGCTACAGTCCTTTTGTAGCCTAAACTTGGAAGTTATATCTCATCATATTTGTCACTTTTTTTTTTCCATTTGGCTAGAGGCAAGTCACTAAATCCAGTCCATACTGAAGAGGTAGGGGATTCATAAGGATACAAGGACAAAAGTTTGAGGAAGTAGGAATCATTGGAGGCCACCTGGGAGGCTGCCTACTGGACTCCAATTATTTACATCTCCCCCACATGCAAAATACACATTTTCCCTCTTAAGTTTCACAAAAGACTTACTCCGTTACAGCATCATCTCAAAATCCAAGATCTTATCATATAAATTAAGTTCAAGAATGGACGAACCTTTTGAGTGTAGTTCTTTAAGTCCGGCTATTCCTGCACAATTTTTCTTAATTTATAGACCTGTGAAACTAAAGAGATAAGCCACCTGCCCCACACATCCAACATAAAATGGTGATACAATCCTGAGATAAGTGCTACAGATGCTTCTGTTAAAATGGGGGGTAATTTGGAGCCATGAAAGATTCACTGTTCTATAGAAATTCTGAAATCCACCTGTAAAAGTGTTAGAAGTTCCTCGATAATGTCCATGGCTCTCACCTCCACCCTCTGAACTCTACCTTATGTAGTATAGGTGCTGGTTAAGCTGTATATGAGAAGCTGTTGTCTTTGCATCTGATGTTGGTAGAGCTGGAAGTCCACAGGGCAGGTTGTCAGGTAAAGAAGGTGGGTGCAAAATGCAGAGAGCAAGAATAAATTGGAACCTACAAGCACGAGGTGGAGACAATGCAGACAGACCAAAACTATGTCAGTTCTTGTTTAGTTGGAGAAGCTAAAGAATTGTACGAAAATAAATGTTAGTTGTTTTTAGCCACCATGTGTGTGGCAATTTGTCATAGCAGCCTCTGAAAACTAATGCAAAAGCCAAGGTCCCTAATAGCAACCTATCAAATTATACCATATCTCTGTTTGCCTTGCTCAGTCTTGTCTTATCCAATATACTTTACAACGATTTTAATGAGGATAAGAATTAAGTTTTTTTAAAAAAAATAATTAATTTATTTTTGGCTGTTTTGGGTCTTCATTGCTGCGTGTGGGCTTTCTCTAGTTGCGGCAAATGAGGGCTACTCTTCGTTGCATTGCGCGTGCTTCTCATTGCGGTGGCTTCTCTTGTTTCGGAGCACGGGCTCTAGGTGCACGGGCTTCAGCAGTTGTGGCACACACTCAGTAGCTGTGGCTTGTGGGCTCTAGAGTGCAGGCTCAGTAGTTGTGGCGCATGGGCTTAGTTGCTCCAAGGCATGTGGGATCTTCCCGGACCAGGGCTCAAACCTGTGTCCCCTGCATTGGCCACAGGCTCAAACCTGTGTCCCCTGCATCTTAACCACTGTGCCACCAGGGAACCCCAAGAATTAAGTTTTTGAATGATGAAAGCTGAGAGAGTTTCTCATTAATTTTAGATATTAGAGGGGATCTCAACTATGATCATCCACCAGCAGCATCAATTTTTTGTGTTCTAGAACTACTAGCAGATGTACTAGTAAACTTATATTGAAATAACTTGATTTATGTTGTCTGTTCCAGAACTTCAGTCACAAATTGATGGTAATTTTCTGTCCTTATGTACAAGATTCAACTGAAAAATGCAACATGAAAAAGACATGACCTAATAAAAGGGGTATAAAATTCTTCAATTTTTTAATGGACTCAAACTAAGTGCGAGTCATCATTTTGACTGACTTAAATAACAGTGGTGGTGGTAAGGGAATGAGGCTTAGATTTCCGTGCCTGGAATTCTTATATTTTCTACCCAGGGTATCCCATGTCCAGTAATAGGGCCTCTAAGAAATCAAATGAATAATCAGAAAGTCTCTTGGTGACCACCAAATTGGAAAAGGAAAAAGATAACCTTGGGAGATATTTCATCTAGGCCATTCCTGTACCATTTTTGCACCCTAGATCCAATGCCTGAATAAACACTGGAAAATTATATATTGTCTTTTCAAAACTCCATAGTGACCACTCACTTAAATTAATACAAATTTTACTCAATTAGGGTGTAATGTAATTTTTTTTCCATTTTGCTTGGCTTCCATAATATTCTTGTCCTGACTCCCTGAGATTTCAAGGATAAAATGTTAAGGAGAGAGTTAGGAGGCTAATAGCATTATCTTCTTCTGCCTCACAGTCCTTGATAATTACATAGGTGAGATCCTAATTTTACTTATTATATTTGGTTCTTCCTAATTTCTGTTCATCCTTAGGAACTGAGGTTTGGGAGGAAGAGGTGATCAATTCCCTACTCTCACGTTTTGATCATATAGTAAGGAAAACAGACTCTTATTTGATCAAATCATATATGCACTTCTTTTACTGCTGTATTTGAAGGAGGACATTATCAAATTGGAATACCAGGAAGAAAACAATCAGAACTTTTAGGGACTGCAAAATCAGGTTTTATGAGGATTGATTGATGGTTTTGGGGATATTTGGCCTGAACAAGAGGAAAACTAAGATGGCTGTTATAACTATATATTATATATAAAGGCTATCATGTGAAAAGGGATTTATTCTGTGTAGCTGTAGATTTCAGAACTAGGTGGCAATAAACAAAATTTTAAAAGAATCAAACTTCAGTTAAATAGAATATAGATTTAAAAAAATCATTTATAGTTGGCCAAAAAATCAAACATGTTATACAGTATTGACTCTCTTGACACTAGAAGTATTTAAGAAAGGTCAGATCATCATTTATGTATGCTATAAAGCGGATTAATGCATTTTATAAAATATATGAGCTGGTTACATCTAAGGCAGGAATTTTAAACCTGGAATATATGCTCTGTAAGAGATCTTCAGATTTTCTTTAAACTACCTATAGTTAAGCAAAATTTTAAGTGTATTTCATTGTACATTTTTCTAAAGAGAAGGCTTACAGCATTAACTGGATGCTCAAAAGGGTTTTGACTCTTGAAAAGATTAGAAATCCTTGTGGTAAGTTTTCTTTCAACTCTGAAGTTCCAACATTCTATTCAAAGTAATAATGTACCTTTAAGTGTATAGCTCTGTGATAATTATCTTTTTTGATCTTTTATGAGTTTAGAAAAATTCTAGCTTCTTCCACCCACATTGCTGTCAATTTGTTAATTTTTTTGGCCTCTGCCCAGTAAGTATTTATTTTGGTGTTGAATGATTTATTTGTGATAGAAAAGTATATGGCTTCCACTTATAATTACTTTAAGAACATAGTTTGTTTATTTTTGAGGTTATGAAGCATCTGTTGCATCAGAAATATGAGTTCATATAATCTACTCAGTATCTCTGGAGCTTTGAAACTGTTAAATAAAAACGATTAATAATTGTCACAATGGGCAAAGTCAAAGGAAATAGATTTCTAAACTATTAAATATAGCTGAGAGACTATTAAAAACAGCAATTGAAATGAGTTCAAATGAAGTGAAAGGTCATTTTATGAATTTATATGTGGAAGAAAATGTGTCTCTGAGGGCAAAATTGTTCCCTCCAGTACCCAATATCAAGAACTTTAGTGCACTTTGTCCTTCTTTATAATTATTGCTGGGAATTGAAGGGCTCTGTTTTCTGTTAGCCACTGGGGAAATCAGAGGAAAATGACCTTTAAATAAATAATTATAAACTAGGTTTTACTGCCATCTTCAATCGCTTCTCTCCTTTTGAATACACTTTTAATATGTTTTTCTGATTATTCTGAAGAGTAGATTTTGAATAAATTTGGGCTTTGAAGTACTATAGAAAGATTTCTATCTAGATTCCTCAAATCTGTTAAAGAGAGAGGAATATAAACTGATGCAGCAGCTTAAGTACATCTGGAATAACCAAGAAAGAAACACATTAAAGTTAATTAAGACCAAAAAAAAAAGCAGCTTTTATCTCATACTTATATGGATGAAAAAATGATTCTAAATTATAACATTTCTTTAGCTAAATTGGCCAAATACATATCCTGGGAGATATAGTATTTCAGCCTGAGATTTCTAGATCACTCAGCTAGTTATCTACTTCCATCAGGATAAGCAGGTATACTGGGACTTTCAGCTAACTGTAGGTTGTTGCTTCTTTTGCCTTTCATCAAAAATGAGAACATCTGTAATCATCAAAGAAGGATGCTGGCCTGTGCCTCTTGGATGATGTCCAGCAAAGTTCTCCAGTGGGCTAAGCTTGGCTAGCCCTGCATGAGGAGGATAGACAATTACTGAGGAATGGCTGAGAGGAAGTAAATTCTGAGTTTGTAAAACAAAAATAACCCACACTGTAAAATAAACTAGAATGTGGGGCTTCCCTGGTGGCGCAGTGGTTGAGAATCCGCCTGCCGATGCAGGGGACACGGGTTCGTGCCCTGATCCGGGAAGATCCCACATGCCTCAGAGCGGCTGGGCCCGTGAGCCATGGCTGCTGAGCCTGCGCGTCTGGAGCCTGTGCTCCACAATGGGAGAGGCCACAACAGTGAGAGGCCCACGTACCACAAAAAAAAATAATAATAAAAAATAAACTAGAATGTGTAATATAAAATGTGGCAAAGAAATGAGATATACTTAAGGATAAACTTAAAGGTGTATTTTATAAGAAACAAGTTTAACAACTTAAGAAAGAAATTATCATGACAATTTTCATTGTTGTTACATAAAAATGTACTAAGCAAGAATACATTCAAATCTAAGTTGTAGCTCAGTGTCTAGACACAAGGAAATGCTTTTTGAGAGGAGACAGAAGGATGTGGGAGTGGGCTTAGATCATATTTCACGATGAAGATAAAGTGATAAAGATTAAGTGACTGCATTTGTGTTTAAGTACAGACAGTATTGTTGTGTGATAGGAAGTGGAAGGAAAGGCAAACCCAAGAGATATGAAGAAAGAGGAAGCAAACTATGAAAGAGAATGACAATTAAAAACATTTTTTAAAACGAAAAAGGAAGAGAGAGGAGAGAGGAAATGAATGAGGGAGGTAGAAGAGGTGTGAACAAAAAATAATGAAGACAGGTAATTATTTTTATGCCTGGTTTGGATCTATACCGACAGACATTTCTCATATTACATCTGCAGTCCTAATTTTCTTATTAGATTATCTGCTATAGAGTCAACTCTTCCTTTGGGGAGAAAAGAGGCAACAGTGGCTTTTTCAAGGATAGTCCCCAGCTAGGTTTCCACACTGCTCTCAAATTATAACCATAAGCTGTGATTCATATGAGATACAAGGTATATTTATTTTAAATTTCCAACAGAGAAAACCTACAAAAAGAAAAATATATATTGTTCAACAACAGTTATGTTCCACAATTTCCTAGAGATTTGACCATAATGTTCTCTCTTGGAGAGTGGTTAAAATGGATGATTGGATGACCTCTGAATTACTGCCCATAACCTTTAAGTGATTTTCTCCCAAATCTTCAGTATGTCTACCTGGATTCACAAAATATATAGTTAAGACATAGTCTTTCATCCTTTGTCCTATACTCCAGATTCTGAGCTTTCACTCAACTTTACACAAAGCTGTGCATTGCTCATGACATACCTACCATAGAGGTCATGACCTGAAGCTTCAAAAAAGATCTGAATATGAATCCCACTTTTGCCTCTCATTAGCTCTCTGACCTTAGAAATTTATTTAAAATCTCCCTGTAAAATGGCAATGGTAAGAGCTACCTTGAGATATTGTTTTGAAGATTAAAGAACATACAATTAGCACAATGCATGACACATTTAAGTGTTCCATATATATGGGCCTTTGTTGTTTTCATTCATAAAGGTACTATGTGTTCTCCACCTCATCTAAGAGTTTGCTCTCCAGGTTCTGCCCTCTGGCTAGAGTCATCACATTTTCTCAAAGACAGGGTTCACTTTTAACTGCTTATGGAATTGGTGACAGAACACAGATATCAGTCTGTTGTGCTCAGTATCCAGAAGAAATAAGCAAGATATAATGAAGCCTTCTAGATAGTACTTTATTACTTCCAACATCTCTTTCAGTTTACCCCTAAATTATTGTAGCAGTCAATAATATGAACTCAAATGGAAGTTAACCCTTAAAAATGCCCAATCATATTATTATATTTTTTCAATTTTAACTGGAAACTTTTATAGAGGTAATTGTAAATTCACATGCAGTTGTAAGAAATAATAAAAAGAGATCCATGTACCCTTTATCCAGTTTCCCCTGATAGTAACATTTTGCAAAAACTATAGTACAATATTACCACCAGGATATTGGCATTGATACAATCAATCTTATTTAGGTTTAGTCAATTTTACTTGTATTCATCTGTGTGTGTGTTTGTGTGTGTGTGTACTTGCTCGTGTGTGTGTGTGTGTGTGTTTGCTTTATACAGTTTTATTATATGTGTAGGTTTTTGTATCTGTCATTACATTCAAGATACTAAACAGTTACATCACCACAAAAATTCTTTGTATTGACTTTTGATAGCTACAAACCTCCTTCCCACTGACTACACTCCCTTGCCAGAAACTAATATGTTCTGTTTCAAAAAATTTCTCATTATTTCCTCTTCATATATTAGTCATTTTTTTTTTACAGCAAAGGAGAGATTGAGGACGTATATAGGTAAAGAAAACCCTTCCCTTCAGAAATCTGGCCACAAGAAGGAAAGATTATGACTCTCATGCATTAATAATTTTTGTCCAGGTTACCATAAATAATATTTGACTCTACTATATATGTAAAATAATTACGTGGCCTCTGATACAGGATTAGCACTTGCTAAATCATCTTTACTTCTATCATCATCTTATTAATATTATTATTATAAATTATAAATATTATGTCTAATTTATACTCGTATTTCCTTGAACACATTATTACCTTTCATGCCACTGTGCCTTTGATTTCTCTGGATTATCTGTCATTATCCAATGGTATAATATTTATTCTCAAGACCTAATTTTTAGAAATCCCTTCTGAACCCTATCCTTTCTCATTATAGTGTATGACATCAGGCAGAGTCCAGAACCATTCCGCAGGATTGACTCACTCATTCTTCCAGCTGCTGAGACTGTTGGCTGTTGACAGTCTTCTGTGTTCTTTTCAAGGCTTGGCTCTCTGCTACATTATGCTGTTTTGCTGTAGGTCACACATCCATCCTTCCAGGGGCAAACCACATCCAATTACTGGTCAATGCAGGGGTGGAGGTATAAAGTCCAGGTTCCCTCTCTTCAATTTCAGCCAATTCTCAAGGACATTTCAGCACCAGAACTCCCCCATGGGACTGTCTGAGGGTTTTCTTGAGACTGTGTTAGAATCTTTCCCTATCTTTTTTCGTTCTCTCAGAGGTTACTCCCCAATAAACTTACTGCACTCAAATATCAGTTTAAGAGTTTACCTCCCAAGAACCTAACCTATAAAAGTCAGTCTCTACCACCATTGAGTGTTTTTCCTCTGTGTTTTCAAATATTCATATGAAAACTTTTATAGGATTTGGATTTTATCAAAGTTAATATTTCTCCCCAGTCATATTTGCTTCGTATTCTACACTCTTGCTCAGGTAACATTCATTCAATCACTAAACATATATTAATTGATAAATTACTATACACCATGTACTCTACAAAATCCTGGAGATACAATGTGATCAAAACCAGAGACAGACATTTTTAAAGTAAAATGTACATATAACCTTGTTCTTTTTGTGTTGTCCTTTCTAAGTTGGCTAGTTTGAACTACAGTTCTTGTCCTTTTTCTCTGCCAAGAGGGAAGATTCCCTGTATTCATAGGGTAGAAATCAGCATTGGCTCAAGTAAAACAAGACAGTGAAGAGTTATCTTACAAGAAATTGATAAACTGTATCATTAATTTATAGACTTTGTCAGCTTAACAGGTTTCATACTTGATGTCCTTGAATTTCTAACTACATCCCTGTGTCAGACCTCTCTGGAAAGAAGGATGGTCCACCTGCTCCTTACGTGTGGCCCTTCTGTGTCTTTCTTCTGTCTCCCAAATTCTTTTAGCACTGAAGTGGTTAATATCAGAAACACCTTTAACTGTGATACTGATCTGCAAGATAGAAAACCTCTTAAAACTAAGCATAATGTAGCCATGTTGGTTACAGTGGATTATTTGGATCCAAGAGTGGATAAAAAGGCGAACAATAGGGCAATTACAAGAGGTACTCATCAATAGGGGGTGCCAGAGAACAATATCCCTGGTATGTTACAGAATGGGAAACTTTGTGTTTATCATTATTCTTCTCAGGGAGAATAGTGTATATGATTGAAAAGAAAATAACTGGAAAAGGAGAAAAACTGCTTGGGATGGGACTCCTGGGCAGGGCGGTGGGAGGATGCTCACATCACAGTGTGTGGTCACTAATGTGCCTTCCTAGGAGGTCAGGTATGGCCCACTGCATGCATTTATTTTCTGAGCAGCGTCTGCAAATTTGGGGCCAGGGACAAATTTCTTTTTCTACTAGTCTTCCTTGTCAACCCTATTCCATAAACCAGGGGTCCCCAACCCCTGGGCCATGGACCGGTACTGGTCCATGGCCTGTTAGGAACTGGGCCACACAGCAGTAGGTGAGTAGCGGGCGAGCAAGCAAGGCTTCATCTGTATTTACAGCTGCTCCCCATCGCTCGCAGTACCGCCTGAGCTCCGCCTCCTGTCAGCATTCTGGTGAGTTGTATAATTATTTCATTATATGTTACAATGTGACAATAATAGAAATAAAGTGCACAATAAATGTAATTCGCTTGAATCATCCCCAAACCATTCCCCACCCTGGTCCGTGGAAAAATTGTCTTCCACGAAACCGGTCCCTGGTGCCAAAAAGGTTGGGGACCACTGCCATAAAAACCATTGAAGCTCTCTTATGACAAAATGACCAATAGATAATAAAGGACAAGCAGGTGGTAGCAGCTGCTTTCCCATCTGAAACATTTATACTGACCAGAGGGCAGGAGGTTATGTTTCCATTTACTTGGGTGTCCTTCAGAATCAGGAGCTGTGATTGAGAAAATTAGCATTACTTTCCTTACAAAAACTTCCAGCACAGTGAGAATGATAGAGAGAGGGTAGAATATGGAAAAAACAACCAGCTTCATCCGTGATGCATGTAATAGCGCCCTCTCTTTCTAAAGGAAAGCTATGGTGAATATTTCACTCATAAGCCATTATGGTGTTGAATAACATACTTATCTCAGGTGAAAAATCAGCGTAGCTTGTATAAAAAGATCTACCCTCAAATATTAAATGAAATTTTTAAAATCATGAAATACTTAAATTTCATAAAATGCTTGAAAGTGTTTATTATTCACTTAAAACTGAACACTCAGTGAAATAATTAGTCCTTAATTTCTCAGGTGGCATTGAAACATTTGAATATTCTTGGTCTTATTTCTCCCCTCTTCGGTCAACATCCTTGTGTTGAAAACTGACTTGTGTACATTGAAGAACTGTTTTATTTTAAATTATTTTGGATAGACTTTTATGTTCAAAGAGTGTAATTGTAATAAGAAAGAATTTTATGATGATTTATGAAATACAACTTTTTTAAAAGTTTATGGTTATTATGATTCAAAATTTAGAATCTAGTAAACTGTAAACTTTTAACTTGTGGGAAGGGCTATGTCCCGACACAAAATGTAACCTTTTGTAACCATTAATAACAAATGGAAATAGTGGTTGTCGATAGATAGTCTCTGTGGACTTATGAAATATAGGATCTCTGAATAGCATTTCAGAATATATCCTCTCTGTATTCTTTCCCTCATTATGATGGATCTTCCCTCTTGTTTATCATTTGGGATTATATTGTTTAACTGGCTGAATTCAAGAAAAGAATACAAATTTCTATAGTTAAAATAAATTTAGGTGGACAATAGGGAAGTTAATTTTAAACTATTCTCTGTATAACTGACTAGATTTTGAAAGGCTGTGTGAATGTTTTCTAAATTTTCTTAGTGTCCTGGGTGAACTTCATAAGGAAGTATTATTAAGGCTCATAATGATAGAGTATTCAAGTTGGCAGACAGCAGAGCCAGAGTTATCAGGCTTGCTTTCAGTGCTCCCAGAGACCTGAGACTTGGGTCAGGTCCTTATAACTTCTACTAGCTATGGATAAGCTATCTCACTTTTCTCATATTTATCTCCTAATGCAAAGGGCAAGCAGAAGTGTTCTTTTCCAGGTTTCCTAACCTTGATCAATCAGTTTTCATTATTTGGTTTGGGCTCTCCTGTATTCAATAAAGGTTGAAGAGACTACTCTCTCTGTTCTTCAGAATTTTACCTTCAAATGGAAATTATATTTCCAAAGTCAGTAACTTAGAAACATTGACTTAGAACTGGAAAAACCTTAGAAATCACCATGAAAAGGTGATTTTAAAGCAAATCCTTTTCCTTTTTAATATTATAATGAATTTTTAAACTATAATCATATCATTGAAAGTTTTAGACACAGAAAAGCCTTTCTCAACATCAGCATCATAAGGAAACTCATCCAGTGTATCTTGTGGGGTTTTTTTATACTAATGTATTTTTTTCCCCAAAGGCCTAAAAGTAAACTCTGTCAGAGTGTTTCTTCTTACTCATTCCTGAGTGATGCTATATGAAACAGGGAGAATAAAATATAACCAATCTCATCATGATACACCACCCCAGAAATGATTGGATTACATAGAAGGGCATCAAGGTGAAAATCTATAAAATGGTGATTGATATATGGTCTATATACACATAAAAATTTTAATTAAGAATTTTACAGAATGCAGTGTGTGTTGTATCTTTTAGATAGAATTACACTCCCATAACGTTCACCTTAGCTTTTCCCTTTTATAGTCAAACATTTTCTGCCTTCCACTGTCAGTGAAGAATTTCCTTAATAATAATCAGAAATAACACTGTCAAGTTTCTATGCCACATCTTCTTGACATTACATTTCCCAACCACTCTATTAATGCTCTTAGTTTTTAGTTAATGTAAATGCTTTCCTTTAGCTTTCTACCAATAGTAGTTAGAAACATTTCTGGATTTGGAGTAAAAATATCTATGCCAAATTCTACCTCAGCTAGGGTCTGAAAGAAAACGTGCAATTCACCTTTACTTAGAATTTTAATATCCTCATTTATAAAATAGTGATGACATCTACCTTACAAGTTTGTTATATAAAATATGAACTCATATATGCAAATAAGTTGTACAGTAAACATACACTACAACAATAAACAGAAAAACACATGTAACCCAAGTATGTCTCATAATCGATGAATAATTCTGATATCAGGACTTTGTTCTTTTGCCAAACTAAAGCTGTCAATAATTCTGTGATATTGTCTACCATTTTGGGTGTCATGGGTTCAAGGGATTTTATATGTAGCTGAGAAAAAAGCTATTTAAAGTCACAGCTGACACAGACATGTTCACTTCCTAAGATCTCAGCATAATATTCTCAGGCATATGGCCCCTTGTTAAAGAAAATACTTTAATAGACTGCAGTAACATGATAGAGGAAATCTTTAGGGCACTCTCTGGAAGCCCATAAAGAGAACTAAATTACTTTGTATAAAAAAGTATCAATTTTGAGGTGCCAAAATTGTCCAGGAAGAAGATGGTCTGGCCTTTAGCATGTGGTAGGATGGCTTACACAAGAGGTGAGATAGTAAGGAGAGATTCAGGATCAAGGAGAAAAGAAAATGAAGCCAGGGGATGAGGAAGACAAATGTAAGATACTCAAGGATCCTCAAGAATGATGTAGACACTGGATTTTTTTCTGTGTGAAATATGACTGGTTTTATTTCATTCATAAAGGTCAGGGTGACTCCAGCATGCTAGAGGGTACAGGGGCCCTTGGCAGTAGACAGTTGTGTCACATTGGACTCTTATTAGTCAGGAGATTAACCACATTATTCAATTTCTATAGCACCATATTGAAATGGATGCTAAGACATATGTTTTGAAAACATAGTACCATATAAAGACAAATATTTAAATTAAAAATGAAGTTGTCATCTTCATGTAGGAAAATGCATAACCACTCAGAGAGGTAAATCAGTATTGTCTAATACTAAAAGTGGCAAATAAACCATTGGAGAATTGGAAAGGTTCTACCATTTTGACTAAAGGTCTTACTCTTACATATTTGAATTAATATGTAATCAATTTTCTGCTTTAGAGAAAATTAAAAATGGCATACATTGTAATTAACATATAATAATAAAAATGAGTGGTCTAAATAAACACTTAAGAGATGAGATTTGTTACCTATGTATCCTGAAGTGAAAAGTGAAAATTTTTAGATTTGGAGAAAGGCCATATTTTCATGAAGTTATTGTTTCTTAATTTGTTGACTCTATAATTTTTTCCTTTTATGATAGCAATATATTTTATAAAATCTTACTTAAGAAAATATAACTAATAATTGATATTTAATCTCAATATTTAAAAAGTGAGCTTTAGAGTAAAGCATTGACACACATTTTTTCCTCATACATCACATATAATATATAAAATGATGTTTTTATTCATAGTATTAAAAAAACATTTTATTTGCCTAATGAATAATAACTGTTTTTTTGTTTAGATGCAAGCTGCAAATATTAAATTGATTTTGTTGTCACTGTTCTCCTTGGTGTATTTAGAATATTTAATTCTAAAAGCATTGGTCCTTGAGATTGCCAAACTCAAAATTAATTATATTTTTCCTAAACATATTGTTTATTTTAAATAAAAAATTTTGAAATGTTTTTCATTTTTCATACATATCTCAAAATCCTTTCCAATTAGTGGTTTACAACATACTTATGAAAAAAGTAAATGTAGACATTACCTTCTGCATTTAGAGATGAAAAGTTGGAGCTTAGAGAGAGTAAGGGATTTTTCAAATGTGTGCCTCACAAATTTCACTGGATGTATGCCACAGAAACCTGAATTCCTACCACTGTTTTTTTTTTTAGGTTGCAATGACTAGTAATTCTTAGTCTAATTACCTACTGCACCTGTTTTCTTACCCTTCCAACTCCATATGATTCCAAGAAGCTCGTAGTTTTCACCAGCAGATTCTAAGAAATATGAAGAAAATGGTAATGATGTAGACCTTCTACATAAATGTAGGTTTGTGACATTCAATGCTCTTTCTATTTTGAATTGACAATGTTAGAAGCAGAGGTTATTTTCTCCTAAATACTAGGCTTGCAGTTAGTCTCTGCTGCCCCTGGTGAGTCTGTATGCATATTAAACTAAGGCAAATGTGATGGTAAACTATTTTCACACATTTTATACCCAAAGATAACACTTTAAAAAAATAGTGAACTCTAACATCTATTAGAATTATTTTAATCCTGAAAGCAGAATGTAGTGTTTGGTAGAGCTATACTCTCATTTTAGTTGCTGACTTTATTTGACCTCTATAAGAAGGCCCAGTTTCTTCCTTTTAATTATTGTATCAGCCACATTTAGAGTATCTCCTTAGCTTAAGTGGGATTTTATTCCATTTATATGCTGTTATTTGAGCAATGTACTATGCCAAAAACTTAAACTTCTCATTATCATCACTATTATTATTATTCTCATTTGAGAGACTTTTAAAACTGAGGTTTTTGGATGTTGAGTGACTTGACTTGTTGAAGAACACACAACTATGTCCGTATTAAGGTATAAGCTCAGATCCTGCAAATAAAAATACAGGTTCTTTCTGCCATAATACCCAATAAAGAAAGATGTGATAAATTTTCAAGCAGCAATTCAGAACATTTACAAACATTTACTCTTTGTCAAATGCTGTGTAAGGTTCCAAGTGTACAAAAATTAGTAAAAACCTCATGCCTGCTTTTAAGATGCTTATAATCTAGTGAGGAAGACAGAATACTCAACAGATCACAATGTATTAAATATATAAAAGCTACTGTAGAAAGAAGAAAAAGACTCTGACAACAGTTATATAATGTTGTTGATAGTATAGGCTTTGGAGTCCTAAATTTTAACCCTTACTCTGCCACTTACTGTGTGATTTTGGACACAGTTTAAACTCTAAGTCTCCATTACCCAGTTTTCATATCCAGTAAATGAAGAGAGCCCTGAATGATAGTTTGAAAGATAAGCATTAGCATGGTGATTGATATATGGTACATACTCAATAAAAGTTAGCTTAACAAAAGTTGGGATATGAGGAGAGGGGGAATATTTGATCATTTGATATGTATCTCCAGAGTTTAGCAAATAGAGTGAGGGGACATGTGTAGTCCAGATACTGGAAAGATCTTATGCTAAGATGTAGAAAGAACAAAAATCCATATACCATGGCTATAATAACTATTATAGGGAATAGGGGAACAAGGAGAACATGGACTAGGGGAGGAAGATAAATCTGGAGAGATAGTTTGGGATTAGCTGACTAATTAAAATAAATAAGATGCAGGAGTTGAGGCTATCCCCAAGATTTTCATTTTGTCCATGTGGATAAACTGATGACATTGCCATATATCTTCAAGTACAGATACTATCTATTTCAAGACATAACAGTAATTTAGTAACATCTTTTCTGGGGAGTGAAAGTACATATTACATTTTGCTATTCTCCAAAAATCACTTATGTTTACAAATATAATTATATATATATATATATATATTCTCTTTTTAAGTACCTTAAAGTATGAGGAGAAAGGTATTGTCTTTCAGCTTGATACATTCTTGAGCAAAAAATCATAATAATAAAACACATTCATTGAGTGTTTAATATGTGTCAGTAATTGTCACAGGGTCCTTATCTCTTAAAACTTTGAAACAGCCCTACAAGTAGTATTAGCTAATTTACATATGAGAGAATTTAGAAAGCACTACCAAAATTATTTTATAATCGTCTAACATTGATTTTTGTCATGCCTCAGACTTAGACAATCCTTAGAAGGATTCAACAGAAGTAAAAAAGTCAAGGCATTATGATTGTTCTCTATAAGACTCAAACAAGGAACAGAAGTCATGGTATTTTTTACAGCCACATGTTTAATAAAAGAGGCCATTTTTATTAGAAGAGCAGCTAATTAGCAGTACTGTTTCACTTTCTTTTCTTGTCCCATTGAAATACCCATGAAAATATAGGCAAATGCTAATTTAGTTATTTTATGATCTCTAGAAGAATCACCAGTGCAAATGAATAAAACTAAGAAAGCAGACATGGACAGTGTCAGAGGCAGTTTTCCCGATGTCAGCTACGTGTCTCTGCACCCAAGTATTAGGGTCTGGATTTCTAACCAGAAATACAAACATCACTGTCCTAGCACGATAGCTCTTTCTAATGTCTCTCCATTCATATCTTTGACTTCCATCCATAATTAATCATTCCTTCCACATCAGCATTTTTGTCAGATTTATTGAGGTATAATTCATGTATAAAACACTGACTATATTTAATGTATACAATTTTATGAGTTTGGGCATATGCGTACACCTGCGATACCATCACTACAATCAAGGTAGTAAATATATCCAACACCTCCAAAAGTTTCCTTGTGTCTTTTATTTTGTAGTACGAGTACTTAACATGAGACCTACCCTCTTATGTTTTTAAGTGCAGAACAACAGACCATTAACTATAGGCACTGTGTTGCACAGCAGCTCTCTAAAACTTATTCATCTTGTATAGCTAACTTTATTTTTTAAATTTATAATTTATGTTATTCACTTAGTACAGTAAGAACACCTTTCCATGCAATTAAATATATTTCTACAGAATCTTTTTTTAACATCTTTATTAGAATATAATTGCTTTACAATGGTGTGTTAGTTTCTGCTTTATAACAAAGTGAATCAGCTATACATATACATATATCCCCATATCTCTTCCCTCTTGCGTCTCCCTCCCTCCCACCCTCCCTATCCCACCCCGCTAGGTGGTCACAAAGCACCGAGCTGATCTCCCTGTGCTATGCGGCTGCTTCCCACTAGCTATCGGTTTTTACATTTGGTAGTGTATATATGTACATTTATACCCTTTGAAGAACAGTTCCTGATATTCATCTCTCCCCACCCCCTGGCAACCACCATTCTATTTTCTACTCCTATAAGTTTGACTGTTTTAGATATCTTATATGTGTAATTATGCAGTATTTGTCCTTCTGTGACTGACTTATTTCAGTTAGCTTAATGCCTTCCAGGTCTGTCCATGTTGTCATAAATGGTAAGATCTCCTTCTTTTTAAAGTCTGTATAATATTCCACTGTATTATATACCACATTTGGGAACTAAAATAGTAATATAATTAGGTCAGAATTTAACTGGATAGGTTAATTTCACATTTGATGCTTGAATATAAAATAATCAGTGCATTTGGATAGAGACAGGAAATAGTCCGAAATGGCCTAATTATTTAAAATTAATTTCTTATTTTTGTAGTACACTTATCTACTTTCCAAATTTTATAGAATGGGATACTATTGACATTTTATAAGCAAGAGGGTGATATAATCTGATATATGTTGTCAAAATAGGCCTGGTTGCTGTTTTGAGAATATATTGTAGAGGGAGGCATCAGTCATTCAGGAAGGAGATGGTGTTGGCTTAGAAATACAGTTTATCAGATTACATGATAGAGTTGATATGTTGGGAATGAGGAAGGAGATGTCAAGGATGACTCCCAGGTTTTGGTCTTGTGTGGATGGGAACCATCTACTGAGAGGAAAATGACTGAAAGAGAAACATATTTATAAAGGACTACCAAACATTCATTTGGAGGTATGATAAGTTTAACAGTTTTCTGATTCATCTCTGTGGATGTCTCAATGACACAGATGGATATATTAGTCTGCAGTTAAAAAATAAAGAGAAGAAGAGAGGTGAGGGAGTCTGTTTAAGAGAGAGAAATGTGGGATTTATCGGCATATTAAAAGCAGTAAAACCTATGGAAGTGGATGATACCCCCAAAAGATAGAGTGTGTAGAATGAAAGATAAGAAAGACAATTTCTGAGAACTGAATCTCTGAAATTTAGAGATAAGTTAGAGAAAATGGGGCCAGCCAAGAAAGTCAAGAAATCAAAGAGGAATCAGAGAGGTAAGAGCAAAGCCAGGAGAGTCATATCAAAGCTACTATAAAAGTATTTTAAGAAGAATGAAGTGACTGAGTATGTCAAATGCTATTAAGAGATCCAGGAAGATGAGACTGGAATAGTGCTTATTAATAGACTTAGCAAAATGCAAGTTATTGGTGACCTTAGTAAGATGAAGTTAGCATTATTCATCTTGTAAGTAAGAAAATAAAAATACTCCTCGATACCAGTGAGTATCCCACAGGGTAGAGATAGTCTGAATTTTTACTATAATAATATTTTCTCATGAATTCATATATCTATATATAGCTAGATCTCAGAGGAGAAGGGCATGGGAAAGAGGTTGTAGGGTGATTGTGGAGAAGTAATAGAACTGCAGAGAAAACCAGGGATATCCAAAATGCTACTGCCAACCTTTGGATAAGAAAAAGAATATTAAGAAGAGCTATCTTTATTGTCATGTGCGAAAGCAATATAACACTACTTATGAACCATAAACATTTTGGGAAACTAAACTTGAGCCATTATTTTCATTCAAAAATAACTATTTTTACCATGCACCAGATGTTGCGCTGAGAATTGGACACAAAGTGAATAAGACAGATTTGGAATTTTCCCACTGAACCTTGCAAGGTAGATAGACAATAGAAAAATAGACAGAGCATAATACCAAAGAGGGAAGTGTTATGATGGAAACTAAGGGAATTTATTTTTTTCTTCATTAAGACTTAATGATGTATAATTGACATAAAATAAACTGGTATAAAATAAAATTGACATAAAATAAGCATTAACATTTACATTTGATAAGTTTTGAAATAATTATGCACCTGTGAAATCATTATGGCAATCAAGATAATAAACATATTTATTATACCCCAAAGTTTTCTTGTGCACCTTGTAATCCCCTCTCAACCTTCCCCACATCCTTCCCTTTCCAAGGCAACAACTGCTCTGACTTCTGTTACTATATATTAGTTTACAATATAGGAATTTATATAAATGGAATCAGAGTATGTACTGGTTTTCTTCTCTGGCTGCTTTCTCTCAGCATAGTAACTTTGAGGTTCATTTATGTTATTGCACGTATGAATGGTTTATTCGCTTGTACTGCTGTGATCTATTTCATTATATAGCTACACCACACTTTGTTTATCCATTCATATGTTGGTGGACATTTGAGTTATTTTCAGTTTTTGACTATTACAAATAAAGCTGTTTTGGAAACAAAGAGAATTTAAAGCAGAGCAAAAGGTTGGAGGGAAACTATAATGAGTAAGGTGGTCAAGTAAAATCACTCTATAGATATACAAGCTGATACTTGGTGAATGCAATCAGTCAAATGACACCCTGTACATTATATATCACATTGCTATTAGTGTTTGTATAATTCAAAATTTGGGGTACAATTTCCTATTTTACCTTCTGTATACTCAAAATGATATCTTGCTAAATATAAACAAGTTAACCTATGATATATTGATATATATCAGTATATTCTCTAAAGTGAAGCTAAGAATATATGGTTTTACAGATCTGACCTTAACCTTAGAAAGAGTAGTTTCAAAATATAAATGAAATATTTGGGGTTCTGTAGTTTTTGCTCATGGAATTCATGACAGATGATCAAATGGTTAAAAGGCATTCTTCAAGTAAACTGTAATATGTATTATTATTGATATTTATAAATTTATTATAATATTGAAAGCTTAATTAGACCAATATGAGAAGTGCTTTCAAGTCTTTATGGTATAAAAGTTAATTGACCAATAATAAAAAAAACAGATTTTGAAACGTATTAGAAACCCATTTTTAATGTAATTTAGATGAATTTTTTTTTTTTTGGTATGCGGGCCTCTCACTGTTGTGGCCTCTCCTGTTGCGGAGCACAGGCTCTGGATGCGCAGGCTCAGCGGCCATGGCTCACGGGCCCAGCCGCTCCGCGGCATGTGGGATCCTCCCGGACCGGGGCACAAACCCGTGTCCCCTGCATCGGCAGGCAGACTCTCAACCACTGCGCCACGAGGGAAGCCCTAGATGAATTTAACTGAAGAACAAAGAGCAAAATAACACCTTGCAAATATTTGTATTAAAGTGCCATTGAGAAAGTTTTGGAAAGTATTAAGTTTTGCCAGACTTACAGCTGTTGCCTATTTGAGAAGAAGAAACAAAAATTCTGCTCGATGATACTTAAAAAGTAGGGTAGAAAATATCTTTAGAACTTTTGAGATTTTAATTGATAGCTAGTGCATGAATGTCATTGAAGCAATGTGTATTTCATTAAAGAGTTCTAGCTTATTAGTTACAAGGTAATATTTTGTGGTAACTGAGCATACCCAGTTCTGAAGTCAAGTCAAAATCTTTCAATTTGCTTCAAAATTTTTTTTAATTGAAGTATAGTTGATTTACTATGTTGTACAAAGTTTATTTTTTTGGCCATGCCACGTGGCTTGTGAGATGTCAGTTCCCCAACCAGGGATTGAACCCAGGCACTTAGCAATGAGAGCACGGAGTCCTAACCACTGGACCACCAGGGAATTCCCTGAAATGGTATCTTAAATAGTCAAGTTGAACATATTTTTTAATGGATACTGGTGCTCAAGTGTGTGTATACTTAGGAGATCTACAGAAAAGAATATTTGAATCCAATTCTGTGTGAGGGACATGATTAGCATATCTTTAGAATGTGACATAAAAGGAGAAAGGTAAATATTTGGGCAAAGGGAGAGGTAAAGAAGACCATAGACAGTTTACTTAAAATGAATTTAAGACCAAACATTTTAACTGAGCTCCAAATATCCATGTTGCATGTGAAATTTTCTTACTCTCCTATTTTTGTCCCCCCAAATACCTGACTTTCACATTAATACAGTTAACTAGAGGTGAATGCTTTTGGACTCACTCTGATAACAGTTTATTTACATCATAAGAGAGATAACATGGTACCAGTAACTGAATCTCCCCAGTGTCTCACTGTGCACTGAAGATACGTGCCACAAGTGGGACTGTTGTTATGATTCTACAATACACAAATTATAAACTTGAAAAAAATTTCCCCTTCTTCTAGTATGCCAAAAAAATTCCCAATATTTCCATCCAAATATAATGTTAATTTATCTGTCCAAATAGAAGGATCTTTGATCTTCTTAGCTAATTTGATTAATGCAGACAAGTATTAGAAAGAAAAAATATTAGAGTATTAGATAAGATACCTGGAGATAAAAGTTGACTGAGATATGTAAGCACATGGCAGTCATTCACAATGTCTCCGGAATCATTATTTTTACATATTGGATCATTTTCACCATCATACATATTCTAATTTTCTGCATTACAGAATGGCCTCACTTTCCACTTAACTACCTTGAAATCTCCCTGCTCAACTTTGTAAGAATATTCCTTAAAGATCTGCAGTCATTAGATCCTCTATACATACGTCTCCAAATTTCGATTGAGCACAATCTAATCAGGCATCTGACCCCACTTCCACCAAAATATTTTTATTAAGGTTATCTGTGCATTGTTAAGGCTAATTACTAATTCTTTGTCTTTATCTCATTTTGATACAAATGGTCAATCCTTGCAAGATTAAATGCTGTCTTCACTTTGTTTCTGTAACACCATACTCTTCTGACTTTTCTCCTAGATTATTGGCTGTTTTCAATTTCCTGTCCTCATTCTTACTTGTTGACCTACTTCTTGATTTCAGAGAGTCTTAGATTTCTTTTGTACCACTTTTCCCTATGTGTACCTACTTCTTTGTTAAATTCAATATTTTCGTGGTTTTAAATAATATCTATACACTGATAATTCTAAAGTGTCTGAAAAATCTTTTCATTAAACTTGAGATTTGAAGTACTAGTGATTTAGATATCTAAAAAGTACTTAAGGACTTCCCTGGTGGTGCAGTGGTTAAGAATTCGTCTGCCAATACAGGGGACACGGGTTCAAGCCCTGGTCCAGGAAGATCCCACATGCCGCGGAGCAACTAAGCCCGTGCGCCACAACTACTGAGCCTGCACTCTAGAGCCCGAGAGCCACAACTACTGAAGCCCACGTGCCTAGAGCCCGTGCTCAGCAACAAGAGAAGCCACTGCAATGAGAAGCCCGCACACGGCAACCAAGAGTAACCCCCACTCGCCGCAACTAGGGGAAGCCCGCGTGCAGCAACAAAGCCAAATAAATATAAACAAACTAATTAATTAATTAATTTAGAAAAGCATTTAAAAGTCAACCTATCTGTACTGATTGTTCTACTTTCAAGTTGGTTAATCTTGAAACTGCAATGCATGAAATCCCTTTTTCTCTATGGCTCTAAGTTAGAGTTGTCCAAAACAGGAACTTGCACAAATTGAGGAGGCTATTACTCTCTGAGGATCATCGTGGTTAAATATGGTGATAGATGAGTACAGAATTTTATAGTAGTTTGCAGCTTATCCTTGTTCTCCTCTCCTCCATGTCTATCTGTTCTTTTTGACCGCCTGCCCTTGAACTATGCTATAGTAGATCTTTCCTGTTTTGTCACTCCAGATCTAATCTCCTCCTATTCATTTTACCCTTATAAGTAACATCAGTGGTCTCCTTTGTTCTTTGAATTCTAGTTAGTTTGAGTCAATAATGGCCCTGCCAGAAGATTGGACGATAGTAAGAAAATGAATTCATGGTATTTATTCCTCTGGCTCCCACTCTTCTGGGCTGTCAATGGCTGTGTTCCTCTGAAGAAAGGAACATTTGATTTTGTTTGGAATCCTCCTACATTCATAGCTACAGAAGTAACCAGAGGTCTTTCTGGTAAGCACTACATTTCTTTTCCCCTTCAGGTCTAAGGTGGTTACATTACATTTTTCCAGTGTTCCTACCACCAGGATTCTCCACCATTGCTTTTTGATTCCTCTTGACCCTGCCCATAACTTCCCTTGTCCATAGTCTCTTCCTTAAACTCTCCACAGTTTCCAGATTTGAATGTGCCATACGTTTCCTATTGGGATCTAGACTAATATATACTGGATATTTTCATATTAAAGATGACTTTCACCCTTTGAATCGTGATATAATAGGAAGAACTCTATGAATTATGCCCTATTAATGTGGAATGAATTTAATTTAACGTTTACAACTATATTAGAAAACATCATTCATATAAATATATTTATGATTTTTAAATTTTACATTAATAAGTCTCATAGCCATTTCCTTTTGCTCTTGGTTTTCTCTGTCAATTTTCCATTAATAAAGAAAAAATAAATATGTACATAGTGAGCCTAATATTCTTGCAAAAACGTAGTATGGAGAGCTTAATTCTAGCCACAACTCTTCCATTATTAGTTCTATAGCCTAGAGTAATTTAATCACTTTGGAGATCAATCTTTGTAATCTGTAAAAGGAGATTTGAACAAGTTTTTCTTTAAGGCCTCCCAACTCTAACATCTAAGATTCTAAGAATTTTGACATTTAATGTTCTGAGATGGTTAATTGTTAATCAGCAATGGATAATGGTTACATAATTCTTCAATAGAATTTCAATATATATTAGCGGAAACTATGCTGTGCTAGCAGCATCCCTAAACATTTGAACTTAAAAATATCATAGCAGCTGAAAAGTAAACAAGATAGTAAGATCATATCCTCTCAATTACAAAACACACCAATCCACTCTTCCTCTACAACTAACCTCTTGCTCCCTAGCTCATAATACCATTTCAAAGGGTCTTTATTCCTTTCTATAAAAAGTTTACTTTTATGTAAGAGCAATAAAACTGTTAATATTTTACCATATGGAGGGTGAAATCAGCAAACTGTGCAATAGGAGTTTTCTACAATCTTTCCTCCCAAAGAACACCAATTTAGACAATCACCCATGAACAAAAGTAATTTTGTAGAAGTCCAGGAGTCTAATGAGGAAGTTGCAGCAGACTGTTGGAGAAGAAAGATCTGAGATTAGATGCATTGGAGAGGATAAGGGGAATAGTTTCACTTTAATCACATCGCTGCTCCCCCAAGGATCTCATGAGGGACCCTCTCAGCCTGCAGTTTCTCTGAAAGGAGAAAGTGAGTGTGAGAGGAAATGCCACACCTCCCCAGCTATGTGGGACACTACCAAAGAGTTCTACTACTGTCTCACCCCACCAGGAATATTGAGGTGAGCTTCACAACTGAGGGGTGGAAAGGAGCTTGGAGAACAGCAGGCAGAGCTTGGAAATTATCAAAGGGACACAGATTCTACTACTGCTTTTCAGACACCATCAGAAAGCCCACCCATGAGCCACTGGGGATGCCTCACCTGCAAATCATCCCAACTGGCCCATAGGCACACCCAATGCTATGTGGGCATTGCCCATACATATCCCTACCCTGTGACCAGCTCCCCATGCATACATCTGAGAGCAGCATATGCAAGCCTTTATAGATGGCTAGTGAACGTGCAGAGAAAAGCCAGCCCAACTTTGTAGGATTGGGATAAAGCACACAAATTTGAGCATTGAATACTGCTTTAGGGAAAACAAATGGGAGGCTGTTCATACCTGGCCTGGCTTTGCAAGATCAAGAAGGTATACACTCATCAGAGTTCCTACCACCCACAAGAGGGAACAAGAAGTGTATTACAGGGATATCCATAGAAAAGGTCTGATTAAGGCTCAGAATCCCTAGCAGTTATTATATAACTATAAGCTGTTTCACATAATTTGCATCATAGCCGGAAAGCAAAAACCTATAGTAGATTCCCAAAAGTTAAAGAGAAAGGAATCAAAGCATACTAAGACAAAATAATCAATTCATGAAGGAAGCCAGCAAGAGAGGAAGAAAGGAACAAAGGAACTATACAGCAGCTATAAAACAATTAGTAATATGGAATTAGTGAGTCCTTCTCTATCAAGGATTACTTTAAATGTAAATGGGCTAAGTTTTCCAATCAAAAGACATAGAGTGGATAAATAGATTAATAAAAACAAGATCAAACTATATGCTGCCTCTAAGAGACTCACTCAAGCTTTGAGGACACACACAGGCTGAAAGTGAAAGGATAGAAAATTTATTCCATGTAAATAGAACCCAAAATATAGCAGGGCTAGCTATACTTACATCAGACAAAATAAACATAAACTCATAAACTTTATCAAGGGACAAAGAAGATTATTACATAATGATAAAGGGGTAAATTCATCAAGAGGATATAACAGTGTTAAAATATATGTACTCAACATTAGAGCACCCAAATATAATAGGCAAATACTAACATATCTGAAGGGAGAAATATATAGCAAAACAATAATAGTAAGGGATTTCAATATCCCACTTTCAAAAATAGATAGATCAACCAGACAGAAAATCAACAAGGAAATAAGGTACTTGAATTATACTTTATATCAATGGACCTAATAGACATATATAGAATATTTCACCCAACAGCATCAGAATATACATTCTTCTCAAGCACACGTGGATCATTCTCTATGACAGATCATATGGTAGGTCACAAAACAATTCTTTGCAAATTTTTGAAGATTCAAATCATACCAGGTATTTCTTCTGACCACAGTGGCTTGAAAAGAAATCAATAATAGGAAAATTGGAAAATTCACAAATAAGTGGAAATTTACAACACAGTCCTGTACAACCAATGGGTCAAAAAAAGAAATCAAAAGGGAAATAAAAAAATATCTTGGAAGAAAGAAAAATGTAAATACAACATACCAAAACTTATGGGATGCAGCAAAAACAGTTCTAAGAGGGAAGTTTATAGCAATAAATGCCTACATTAAGAAAAAAAGGAAAGATCTAAAATAAATATCCTAACTTTATACCTCAAGGAACTAGAAAAGAACACATTAAACCTAACGTTAACAGAAGGAAGGAAATAAAGATTAGGGTATAAATAAAGGAAATAGAGATAAGAAAAACAATTGAAAGGATCAACAAAACTAAAGATTGGTTTTTTGTAAAGATGAATAAAAATGACATTTTTTAGTCAGACTATGAAAAGAAAAGAATCAAAACCAGAAATGGAGGAGGAGACATAATGTGATAACACAGAAGTACAACGCACCATAAGAAACTGCTATGAACAATTAATACACCAATAAATTGGACAACCTAGAAGAAATGGATAAATTCCTAGAAATATACAACCTGCCAAGACTGAATAATGAACAGAAAATCTGAACAGATCAATAATCAGAGTAAGGAGACTGAATCGTAATCAAAAACCTCCCAACAAAGAGAAGCCCAAGATCTGATGGCTGTACTGATGAATTCTCCAAAACATCTGAAGAAGAATCAATATCAGTATTTCTCAAACTTCTCTAAAATATTGAAAAGGAGGAAGCACTTCCCAATTTATTTTACCAGGCCAGCATTATCCTGATACCAAAGCCAAATCATGACACTATAAGAAAACTATAAGCCAATATCCATGATTAACATACATGCAGATATCCTCAAGAACGAACTAGCAAACAAATTCAAGAGCACGCTGAAAGGAACATACTCCTTGATCAAGTCAGATATATATTTATGGTGCAAAGATGGTTCAACTTAAATCAATAAATTTGACACACCATATTAATAGAAATAAGGATACAAATTATATGATAGTCTCAATAGATTCAGAAAAAGCATCTAACAAAATTCTACATTCTTTCATGATAAAAACTCAACAAATTAGGTATAGAAGGAATGAATCTCAACAGGATAAAGGCCATATATGACAAGCCCACACCTAACATCATACTCAGTGGTAAAAAGCTGAAAGCTTTTCCTCTAAGACCAGGAACAAGACAAGCATTACCACTTTTACCACTTGTATTCAACATAGTACTGGAAGTTCTAGCCAGAGCAAATAGGCAAGAAGAATATATAAAAGTCACCAAATTGGAAAGGAAGAATTAAAATTATTTCTGTTTGCAGATTACATGATTTTCTATATAGAAAGCCCTAAAGACTCTACAAAAAACTGTTAGAACTAATAAATTTAGTAAAGTTGCTGGATACAAAATTAATACAGAGAAATCAGTTGTGTTTCTATACCCCAAAACCAAACTATCAGAGAGAAATAAAGAAAACAATCCCATTTATAGTAGCATTATAAACAATAAAATAGTTAAGAAAATAAATTAACCAAAGCAATGAAAGACCTGTACACTGAAAACTACAAGACATTGATGAAAGAAATTGAGGAAGACATAAATGTAAAAGTATATCACGGTCATGGATTGGAAGAATCAATATTGTTAAATATGTCCATTTTATCCAAAGTGATACAGAGATTCAGTGCAAAATTTCAAAATATCAATGGCATTTTTCACAGAAATAGAAAAAAAACAAACCTAAAATTTGTTTGGAACCCACAAAAGACCCCAAATAGCCAAAGCAATCTTGAGAAAGAAGAACAAAGCTGGACGCATCACACTTCCTGATTTCAAACTATATTACAAAGCCATAGTAATCAAAATAGAATTATACTGGCATGAAAACAGACACATCGACCAACAGAAGAGAATAGAGAGCCCAGAAATAAACCCAAGTAAATACAGTCAACTCATATTTGACAAAGGTGACAAGAACACACAATGGGGAAAGGATAGTCTCCTCAATAACTGGTGCTGTGAAAACTGGATATCCACATGCAAAAGGATGAAAATGGACCCTTATGTCACATCATTGTCAAAAATCAACTCTAAATAGATGAAAAACTTAAATGTAAGACCTGAGAAAAAGTAAAATTCATAGAAGAAAACAAGGAAAAACCTTGACATTGGTAGTAGCAATGATTTTTTGAATATGACACCAACAGCCTAGGCAATACAAGCAAAAATAAACAAGCGGCCCTACATCAAACTAAACTAACTAAAAAGCTTCTGCACAGCAAAGGAAACAATCATCAAAATGAAAAGGTAGCTTATGGAATGGGAGAAAATATGTGTAAGCCATACATCTTATAAGGGGTTAATATCCAAAACATATAAGGAATTTATACAACTCAATAGCAAACATAAATAAATAAGTAACCCAATTTAAAATGATCAAAGGACCTCAATAGACATTTTTCCAAAGAAGATATACAAGTGGCCAACAGGTACATGAAAAGATACTCAGCATCACTAATCATCAAGGAAATTCAAATCAAAACCACAATGATATATCGTCCTCTCACACCTGTCAGGATGACTTTTATTAAAAAGAGAAGAGATAACAAGTGTTAGGATGTGGAGAAAATGGAACGCTTGTACACTGTTGGTGGGATGTAACTTGGTACAGCCATTGTGGAAAACAGTATGGAGTTTCCTTAAAAATTTGAAAATAGAACTATCATATGATCTAACAATCCCACTTCTGGGTAGATATCCAAAGGAAATAAAATCTGCATCTTGAAAAGATATCTGCACTCCCATGTTCACTTCAGCATTATTCACTATAGCCAAGATATGGGAACAACCTAAGTGTCATTTGCAGATGAATGTGATTATGTATATAATGCAGTGTTATTCAGCCCTAAAACAGAAAGAGATCCTGTCATTTGTGACAATGTAGGTGAACTTGGAGATCATTATCGTAAGTAAAATAAGCCAGACAGAGAAAGACAGGTATTACATGGTATCACTTCTATGTGGGATCAAAAATAGTTAAGTTCATTGAAGAAGAGAGTAGAACAGTGCTTGCTAGGGGCTGGAGTTGTGAGAAATGGGGAGATGTTGGTCAAAGTGTGCAAAATTTCAAGTTGATACTGTATTGTATACTTTATATTTGCTAATAGCACAGATCTTAAATGTTATTATCACACATACAAAATGGTAATTATGTGAAATGATGGATATCTTAATTAGGTTAATTGTGGTAATAATTTCACAGTGTCTAAATATATCAAAACATCACGCTGTACACCATTAAATATATACAATTTTTTATTTGTCAATTTTACCTCAATAAACCTGGAAAATTTTTTCAACTACTATAGTGGGGTGTGTGTGTGTATGTTTGTAATTTGTAATCTGTTGCATCCTTTAATTGCATTTATTATGATGCAAATTCATTATTTTATGCTTTCAGTCGTTTGAAACATTCTTTTTTATTGGCATTTTTAGTTTTTTCTATTTCTAACAGGACTGATCCTTTTACTTGATGAAGCTTCTGACTAATTTAGGATGGATAGTTTTCTTATCTGTTTATAATTTTGAATTCTGAGTGCATCTTCAGTAATGCTCTATATGTGGAGATTTTTCACACAGTTTTGTTCAATTGTCCCTTACGAGGTATTTTGTATTTGTATGGCTCTATGAGTGTCACTCGTCTGACACCACATATTGTTCATTTTTCTACATTAGGCTTCATTCTTCTGCACTTTGAGCATAACTTCATATTCCAAATCTACTCAAAGCACTTATGCCTATTTTAAAAATTGAGATGTTTGTTTTCTTATGTTTTAGCTGCAAGTGTTCTTTGTATATTATGGATACAAGTCCTTTATTCTATATGTGTTTTGTAAATATTTTGCTCCACTCTGTGGCTTGATTTTCATTCTCATAACAGATTCTTTTGCAGGGCAGAAATTTTTAAGTAATTCAAAATTATCAATTTTTGTTTCATGCATATTGCTTGTGTTGTTGTACTTAAATAGTTATTGGCAAAACCAAGGTCACCTAGATTTTCTCCTATGTTATTGTTTAGGAGATTTGTAGTTTTGCATTTTATATTTATGTCTATGTTGAATTTTGAGTTAATTTTTGTGAAATGTGTAAGGTCTGTGTCTGGATTGTTTGATTGATTGATTGCATATGGATGCCCATTTTTCCAGCACTGTTTGTTGAAAGATTTTTATTTCTCCATTGAATTGCCTTCTTTGTCAAAGATCATTGTATTATATTTGTGTGGGTTTATTTCTGGACTCTATCCTGTCCCATTGATATATTTGTTTTTCTTTGGCTAGTACCACAATATCTCGATTATTGTAGCTATTGGGTTGGCCAAAAAGTTCATTTGGTTTTCCATAATATATAATAAGTCTTGAAGTCAGGTAGTGTCCATCCTCCAATTTTCTTTTCCTAAATATTATGTCATCTAGGCTGGGTCTTTTGCCTTTCCATATAAACTTTAGAATCAATTTGTTGATATCCACAAAATAACTTGCTGGCATTTTTATTTAAAATGCATTCAACCTAAGATCAAGTTGAGAAGAACCGGCATCTTGAAAATATTGTCTTCTCATCCATATACATGGAACGTCTATTCATTCATTAGCTCTTGGATTTTTTTGGTAAGTTTTGTTTTTGTTTTCTAGTTTTGCTCCTGTAGAACTTGTATATATATTTGTTACGTTATAGTTATACCTAAGTTTGTATTTCTTTGGTGTTAATATATAAATGTATTGTGTTTTATTAAATTTCAAATTCTAACTCTTCATTACTAGTATGTAAGAAAGGATTGGACTTTTGTATATTAACTTGGTATTCTGCAAACTTGCTGTAATTGCTTTTTAGGTCCAGGAGATTTTGTTAATTCTTTGGGATTTTCTACATAGACAGCCATGCCATCAGTGAAAAAAAGAGTGTTTGTATACTTTTTCTCAATTTTTACCTTTTATTTCCATTTCTTGACTTCTTGCATTAAATAGGGATTCCAGTATGATGGTGAATAGGAGTGGTGAGCATGGGCATCCTTGTCTTGTTCCTTATCTTAGCATGAAAACATCTAGCTTCTCACCATTAAGTACGATGTTACCTGTAGGTTTTTTGTAGAAACTCTTTACCAAGTTGAGGAAATTCCCCTGTATTCCTAGTTGGCTGAGAGTTTTTATCGTGAACTGGTGTTGGCTTTTTCCAATTAGTCTTTCTGCATTTATTGATCGGATCATATGATTTTTCTTCTTTAGTCTGTTGTTGTGATGGATTATATTAACTGATTTTCAAAGGTTGAAGTAGCCTTGCATTCCCAGAATAAATCCCACTTGGTTCTGGTGTATAATTATTTTATACATTATTGGACTTGCTTTGCTAATGTTATATAGAGAAATTTTGCGTATATGTTCATGAGAGATATTGGTCTATAGTTTCCCTTTCTTGTCTTTGTCCACTTTTGATATAAGGGTAATATTGACTCCATAGAATCAGTTTTAGAGTGTTCCCATAGCTTCCATGTTCTTGAAAATTTTGCAGGGTATGGGTATAATTTCTTTCTTAAATGTTTGGTAGAAATTACAAATAACCCGTCTGGGTCTGATGCTTTCTGTTTAGGAAAGTTATTAAGTATTGATTGAATTTCTTTAAAAGATATAGGCCTCTTCAGATATCTACTTCTCCTTTGTGAGTTTTGATAAATTGTATCTTTCAAGGAATTGGTTCATTTCACCCAGGTTATCAAATTTATAGTCATAGAGTTGTTCATAATATTCTTTTTTATCCATTAATGTCCATGGAATCAGTAGTATTGGCCCTTCTTTGATTTCTGATGTTAGTAATTTGTGTCTTGTTGCTTTTATTCGTAGTTAACATGGGTAGAGTTTTATCAATTGTATCAATCTTTAAAAGGGTCAACTTTTGTTTTTATTGATTTTCTCCATTAATTTCCTATTTTCAATTCCATTGATTTCTGCTAATTCTTCTTATTTTAAATTTTTCTTCTTAGTTGGAGTTAGATTTATTCTTTCTTCTAGTTTTCCAAAAGTAGAAGCTGAGATTATTCACTTTAGATTTTTCTTCGTTTCTAAAATATGCGTTCAATTCTATAATTTCCCTCTAAAAACTGTTTTCATTATATCCGGCAGATTTTGATAAATTATATTTTCATTTTTCTTTAGTTCAAAATATTTTTAATTTCTTTTGAGAATTCTTCTTTGACCCAAAGTAGGTTGTTTAATCTCAAAGTATTTGGGAGTTTCCAGCTATCTTCCTGTTGTTGATTTCTAGTTCAATTTTATTATGGTAAGATAGAATATTTTATGTGACCTCTAGTGTTTTTAATTTGTTAAGGTGTGTTTTATGGTCCAGAATGTGGTCTATCTCAGTGAGTGTTCTGGTTGAGCTGGAGAAGAATGTGTATTCTGTTTGTTGTTTATGAAGTATTCTATAGATGTAGATTAGACCCACTTGGTCGATGATGTTATTCAGTTTATCTATATCAGTTTTTGCCACACGTATATTGATGCTCTTTTGTTAGGCGTATACATTTTAAGGATTATTATATCTTCTTGGACAATTGATGGTTTTATTATTACGCAATGCTACTCTTTATCTCTGATAATTTTCTTTGCTCAGAAGTCTGCTTTGTCTGAGATTAATACAGCTTTTTAAAATTCTTTTCGATTAGAGTTATCCTGGTGTATCTATCTCTATTTCTTGACTTTTATCTATCCATGTCTTTATATTTAATGCGGGTCTTTCTTACAGACAATATACAGTTGGATCTTGTCTTTTTAAGTCTGTGATTTTAATTGGTATATTTAGACTATTGATATTTAAAAGTGATTATTGATATAATTAGATTGATATCTATTACATCTATTACTGTTACACATTCATTACCATTTTCTTTTTATTTCTTCCACTCTTTGCTGCTTTATCTGGTTTTAATTGGGCATTTTTTATGGTTCCCTGTTTTCTCCTCTTTTGGCCTATCAATTATACTTCTCTTCAACTTTCCCCAGTGGTTGTACCTGAATTTGCAATATACATTTACAACTTATTCATGTCCTCTTTCAAATAATGTATTATACTTTATATGCTTTAAATACTTTCTAACAGAGTATTTCCAATTTTTTCTTCCATCCCTTGTTATATTGCTGCCATTAATTTACTTATCCATAAGTTGCGCTCACTAATTGCATTGTTGCTATTATTATTTTGAAAAACAAAACTGCTATTAGTTCAATTACATATAAGAAAAAATAGATTTTATCCTCAATAATTTTTCTCTAATGCTCTTCCTTTCTTTTTTTTTAACATCTTTATTGGAGTATAACTGTTTTACAATGGTGTGTTAGTTTCTGCTTTACAACAAAGTGAGTCAGTTATACATATACATATGTTCCTATATCTCTTCCCTCTTGCGTCTCCCTCCCTCCCACCCTCCCAATCCCACCGTCCTACCACTAATCTCTTCATGACATTTTTTTTTTCTTAGATTCCATATATATGTGTTAGCATACGGTATTTGTTTTTCTCCTTCTGACTTACTTCACTCTGTATGACAGACTCCAGGTCTATCCATCTCATTACAAATAACTCAGTTTCGTTTCTTTTTATGGCTAAGTAATATTCCATTGTATATATGTGCCACATCTTCTTTATCCATTCATCTGTTGATGGACACTTAGGTTGCTTCCATGTCCTGGCTATTGTGAATAAAGCTGCAATGAACATTTTGGTACATGACTCTTTTTCAATTATGATTTTCTCAGGGTATATGCCCAGTAGTGGGATTGCGGGGTCGTATGGTAGTTCTATTTGTAGTTTTTTAAGGAACCTCCATACTGTTCTCCATAGTGGCTGTATCAATTTACATTCCCACCAGCAGTGCAAGAGTAATTGATATTTATAGGATATTCCATCCCAAAACAGCAGATTACACTTTCTTCTCAAGTGCGCACAGAAAATTCTCCAGGATAGATCACATCTTGGGTCACAAATCAA
>NC_041234.1:18035252-18036467 GCF_002837175.3 Physeter macrocephalus | reverse complement strand
TTGCAAATACTTTCTCCCATTCTGAGGGTTGCCTTTTGGTCTTGTTTATGGTATCTTTTTCTGTGCAAAAGCTTTTAAGTTTCATTAGGTCCCATTTGTTTATTTTTGTTTTTATTTCCATTTCTCTAGGAGATGGGTCAAAAAGGATCTTGCTGTGATTTATGTCATAGAGTGTTCTGCCTATGTTTTCCTCTAAGAGTTTGATAGTGTCTGGCCTTACATTTAGGTCTTTAACCCATTTTGAGTTTATTCTTGTGTGTGGTGTTAGGGAGTGTTCTAATTTCATACTTTTACATGTAGCTGTCCAGTTTTCCCAGCACCACTTATTGAGGGGGCTGTCTTTTCTCCACTGAATATCCTTCCCTCCTTTATCAAAGATAAGGTGACCATATGTGTGTGGGTTTATCTCTGGACTTTCTATCCTGTTCCATGGATCTGTATTTCTGTTTTTGTGCCACTACCAGACTGTCTTGATTACTGTAGCTTTGTCGTGTAGTCTGAAGTCAGGGAGCCTGATTCCTCCAGCTCCATTTTTCATTCTCAAGATTGCTTTGGCTATTCGGGGTCTTTTGTGTTTCCATACAAATTGTGAAATTTTTTGTTCTAGTTCTGTAAAAAATGTCAGTGGTAGTTTGATAGGGATTGCATTGAATCTGTAGATTGCTTTGGGTAGTAGAGTCATTTAAACAATGTTGATTCTTCCAATCCAAGAACATGGTATATTTCTCCACCTATTTGTATCATCTTTAATTTTTTTCATCAGTGTCTTATAATTATCTGCATACAGGTCTTTTGTCTCCTTAGGTAGGTTTATTCCTAGATATTTTATTCTTTTTGTTGCAATGGTAAATGGGAGTGTTTTCTTAATTTCACTCTCAGATTTTTCATCATTAGTGTATAAGAATGCCAGAGATTTCTGTGCATTAATTTTGTATCCTGCTACTTTACCAAATTCATTGATTAGCTCTAGTAGTTTCCTGGTAGCCTCCTTAGGATTCTCTATGTATAGTATCATGTCATCTGCAAACAGTGACAGCTTTACTTCTTCTTTTCCTATTTGGATTCCTTTTATTTCTTTTTCTTCTCTGATTGCTGTGGCTAGAACTTCCAAAACTATGTTGAATAAGAGTGGTGAGAGTGGGCAACCTTGTCTTGTTCCTGATCTTAGTGGAAATGCTTTCAGTTTTTCACCATTGAGAACAATGCTGGCTGTAG
>NC_041234.1:18014932-18034205 GCF_002837175.3 Physeter macrocephalus | reverse complement strand
AGGTAGGATTTTATTGCTATAAACTTCCCTCTTAGAACTGCTTTTGCTGCATCCCATAGGTTTTGGGTTGTCGTGTCTCCATTGTCATTTTTTCTAAGTATTTTTTGATTTCCTCCTTGATTTCTTCAGTGATCACTTTGTTATTAAGTAGTGTATTGTTTAGCCTCCATGTGTTTGTATTTTTTAGTCTGTATGTGTCCCTAGGTCTGAAGTGGGTCTCTTGTAGACAGCATATATATGGGTCTTGTTTTTGTTTCCATTCAGCCAGTCTGTGTCTTTTGGTGGGAGCATTTAATCCATTTACATTTAAGGTAATTATCGATATGTATGGTTCTATTACCATTTACTGAATTGTTTCGGGTTGTTCTTGTAGGTCTTTTCCTTCTCTTGTGTTTCTTGCCTAGAGAAGTTCCTTTAGCATTTGTTGTAAAGCTGGTTTGGTGGTGCTGAACTCTCTCAGCTTTTGCTTGTCTGTAAAGGTTTTAATTTCTCCATCAAATCTGAATGAGATCCTTGCTGGGTAGAGTAATCTTGGTTGTAGGTTTTTTTCCTTCATCACTTTAAATATGTCCTGCCACTCCCTTCTGGCTTGGAGAGTTTCTGCTGAAAGATCCGATGTTAACCTTATGGGGATTCCTTTGTGTGTTATTTGTTGTTTTTCCCTTGCTGCTTTTAATATGTTTTCTTTGTATTTAATTTTTGACAGTTTGATTATTATGTGTCTTGGCGTGTTTCTCCTTGGGTTTATCCTGTATGGGACTCTCTGTGCTTCCTGGACTTGATTGACTATTTTCTTTCCTATATTAGGGAAGTTTTCAACTATAGTCTCTTCAGATATTTTCTCAGTCCCTTTCTTTTTCTCTTCTTCTTCTGGGACCCCTATAATTCGAATGTTGGTGCGTTTAATGTTGTCCCAGAGGTCTCTGAGACTGTCCTCAGTTCTTTTCATTCTTTTTTCTTTATTCTGCTCTGCAGTAGTTATTTGCAGTAATTTATCTTCCAGGTCACTTATCCGTTCTTCTGCCTCCGTTATTCTGCTATTGTTCCCATCTAGAGTATTTTAAATTTCACTTATTGTGTTCCTCATTGTTGCTTGCTTCCTCTTTATTTCTTCTAGGTCCTTGTTAACTGTTTCTTGCAATTTGTCTATTCTATTTCCAAGATTTTGAATCATCTTTACTATCATTATTCTGAATTCTTTTTCAGGTAGACTGCCTATTTCCTCTTCATTTGTTAGGTCTGGTGTGATTTTATCTTGCTCCTTCATCTGCTGTGTGTTTTTCTGTCTTCTCATTTTGCTTATCTTACTGTGTTTGGGGTCTCCTTTTTGCAGGCTGCAGGTTCGTAGTTCCCGTTGTTTTTGGTGTCTCTCCCCAGTGGCTAAGGTTGGTTCAGTGGGTTGAGTAGGTTTCTTGGTTGGGGGGACTAGTGCCTCTGTTCTGGTGGATGAGGGTGGATCTTGTCTTTCTGGTGGGCAGGTCCACGTCTGGTGGTGTGTTTGGGGATGTTGGTAGCCTTATTATGATTTTAGGCAGCCTCTCTGCTAATGGATGGGGCTGTAGTCCTGTCTTGCTATTTGTTGGGCATAGGGTGTCCAGCACTGTACGTTGCTGGTCCTTGAGTGAAGCTGGGTCTTGGCCTTGAGATGGAGATCTCTGGGAGATTTTTGCCATTTGATATTGCGTGGGGCTGGGAGGTCTCTTGTGGACCAGTGTCCTGATGTTGGTTCTCCCACCTCAGAGACACAGCCCTGATGCCTGGCTGGAGCGCCAAGAGCCTTTAATCTACACGGCTCAAAATAAAAGGGAGAAAAAATAGAAAGTAAAGGAAGAACGGAAGGAAGGAAGTAAGAAAGGAAGGAAGGAGGGAAGAAAGGAAGGCAGAAAGAAAAGAAGAAAGGAAGAAAGAAAGGAAGAAGACAAAATAAAGTAGGGTAAAATATAGTTATTAAAATAAAAAATAATTATTAAGAAAAATTTTATAAAGGAAAACAACAACAACAACAAAAACACGGGTCGGTCAGAACCCTAGGACAAATGGTGAAAGCAAAGCTATACAGACGAAATCTCACACAGCAGCACACACATACACACTCACAAAAAGAAAAAAAGGGGAAAATAATATATCTTGCTCCCAAAGTCCACCTCCTCACCTTGGGATATTTCGCTGTCTATTCTGGTTTTCCACAGATGCAGGGCAGTTCAAGTTGATTGTGGAGCTTTAATCCGCTGCTTCTGAGGTTGCTGGGAGAGACCTCCCCCTCTCCCCCTCTCCTTTTTGTTCGCACAGCTCCTGGGGTTCAGCTTTGGACTTTGCCCCGCCTCTGCGCGTAGGTCGTCCGAGGGCGTCTGCTCTCCGCTCAGACAGGACGGGGTTAAAGAAGCAGGTGATTCGGGGGCTCTGGCACAGGCCGGGGGGGAGGAAGGGGCACGGATGCGGGGCGAACCTGCGGCGGCAGAGGCCAGCGTGACGCTGCACCAGTCTAAGGCGCGCCGCGCATTCTCCCGGGGACGCTGCCCCTGGATCCCGGGACCCTGGCAGTGGCAGGCTGCACAGGCTCCCAGGAGGGGAGGTGTGGAGAGTGACCTGTGCTCGCACACAGGCCTCTTGGTGGCGGCAGCAGCAACCCTAGCGTCCCACATCCGTCTCTGGTGTCCGCGCCGACAGCCGCGGCTCAAGCCCGTTTCTGGAGCTCCTTTACGCGGTGCGCTTAATCCCCTCTCCTCGCGCCCCAGGAAGCAAAGAGGCAAGAAAACATCTCCTGTCTCTTCGGCAGCTTTGCGCCCATTTCTGGAGCTCCTTTACGCGGTGCGCTTAATCCCCTCTCCTCTCGCACTAGGAAACAAAGAGGCAAGAAAAAGTCTCTTGTCTCTTCCGCAGCTCTGCGCCCGTTTCTGGAGCTCCTTTAAGCGGCACGCTTAAACCCCTCTCCTCGCGCACCCGGAAGCAAAGAGGGAAGAAAAGTTCCCTTACCTCTTCGGCAGCTCCAGACTTCTCCCGGACTCCCTCCTGGGTAGCCGTGGTGCACTAACCCCTTCAGGCTGTTTTCACTCTGCCAACCCCAGTCCTCTCCCTGGGATCCGACCGAAGCCCGAGCCTCAGCTCCCAGCCCCCGCCCGCCCCGGCGGGTGAGCAGACAAGCCTCTCGGGCTGGTGAGTGCCTGTCGGCACCGATCCTCTGTGCGGGAATCTCTCCGCTTTGCCTTCCGCACCCCTGTTGCTGCGCTCTCCTCCGCGGCTCCGAAGCTTCCCCCCTCCGCCACCCGCAGTCTCCGCCCGCGAACGGGCTTCTAGTGTGTGGGAACCTTTCCTCCTTCACAGCTCCCTCCCACTGGTGCGGTTCCCGTCCCTATTCTTTCGTCTCTGTTTATTCTTTTTTCTTTTGCCCTACCCACGTACGTGGGGTGTTTCTTGCCTTTTGGGAGGTCTGAGGTCTTTTGCCAGCGTTCAGTGGGTGTTCTATAGGAGCAGTTCCACGTGTAGATGTATTTCTGATGTATCTGTGAGGAGGAAGGTGATCTCCGCGTCTTACTCTTCCGCCATCTTCCTGTAATCCTCTGCTCTTCCTTTCTTTATGTAGATCTGACTTCCTGACATTTTTCATTTTCCTTCTTCCTGCAGAATTTATTTTATTATTTCTTGCAAGGCAGGTCTACTGTTGAAAGGCTTTCTCAATTTATTTTCTTTTTGAGAAAGTTCATATTTATCCTTCACCTTTGAAGTATAATCTTGCAGGTACAGAATTGTACGTTGGTGGGATTCTTTTACTTCAACACTTTCAATATTTCACTCCACTTTCTTCTTCTTTGAATGGTTTCTTAGGAGAAGGCCATGTGATTCTCTTTTTTTTTTTTGAGAGAATATCCATTTTCTTAATTTTTGTGTCCATGTTTACAAAAAGTAGTTTCTTATCGGTTGATATCCTGTAAGGTGGGTTACTTTGGAGTCACAACTCTTTTGCAGCAGGACTCAGGATGAATATCTCACCATCCGATAGATGAGTTGAAGTATAGACTTTATTGGTGCAACTTAGAGCAAGATGAGAGAAGGCATGGTTTACCATGCTCCCATTATTCCCTTGGAGGAGCTGAAATTGTGTGCTTGTGGGTTTCTGTGTCATTTCAAGGGTCACTGGAAAATTGGAGTCCTCCCTCCTGACCTTGGACATCTTGGACATGTGGGAAATTGGGGGTGGCAGAGGTGAGAGGAAGCCACTTTTCCCACATGAAACTGAGCTTGAGTTTAACCTTTCTGGCTAGAAGAAGTGGCAGGAAATCCTTCTTTCACCTAGCCCCTTATCAAAATGGGTTCTTGGGTCATTTTCAGAAAATCTTGCTCCTTGCATAGCAGCTGATAATTTACATTCCTTAGAGGTTCATTCGTCTATTTCCTTAAATTTTTTTATGATAGACAAATTTCTTATGCTATTTTAAAGTGTGTTATATTACTTGAGATTCCCCTGACATAAAATTTAGTTGACTTTTAAAAAATTATTACAAAATAATGGCTGTATTTACCTGTGCTGTACAATATATCCTTGCTGCTTATCTATTTTATAGTAGTTTGTATCTCTTAATCTTGTACCCTGTCTTGCCCCTTACCCTTCTCTCTCCCCACTGGTAACCACTAGTTTGTTCTCTATATCTGTGAGTCTGCTTTTGTTTTGTTATATACATTCATTTTGTTTTGTTTTTGAGATTACACATGTAAGTGATAACATGGAGTATTTGTCTTTTTCTCTTTGATGTATTTCACTAAGCGTAATACTCTCTAGGTCCATCCACATTGTTGTAAATGGCAGAATTTCATTCTTTCTTATGGCTGAGTAATATTCCATTGTGGATAGATAGATAGATAGATAGATAACACATATTTATTATCCATTCGTTAGTTAATGGACACTTAGGTTGCTTCCATATCTTGGCAATTGTAAATAAAGCTGCTATTAACATTGGGGTACATGTACCTTTTTGAATTAGCATTTTTGTTTTCTTTGGATATAAACCCAGGAATGGAATTGCTGGATCATGTGGTAGTTTTATTTTTAGCTTCTTGAGGAACCTTCATAATGTTTTTGATAGTGGCTGCACTAATTTACATTCCCATTGACAGCATACCAGGGTTCCTTTTTTCTCCACATTCTCGCCAACATTTGTTATTTGTGGTCTTTTTTATGATAGCCATTCTGACAGGTGTGAGGTGATATCTCATTGTTGTTTTGATTTACATTTTTCTGATGATTACTGATATTGAGTGTCCTTTCATGTGTCTGTTGGCCATCTGTATGTCTTCTGTGGAAAAATGTCTATTCAGGTCTTATGCCCATTTTTTAGTCAAATTGTATTTTTGACATTGAATTTTATGACAAACAACTGTGTATTTTGTCTTTTAGTGTGACTTGATTTTTCATTGAATGCCAGATGTGATGTACTGGGTAAAGGGAACTGAGGAAATTGGGCCTTTACATTAGGTTTTAGGTTTATTTGGCTAGAGATCAGGCTGTATCTATAGGTGTCAGAGGCTTATATTTCCTCTGGTATCCTTGTTTTTGCCTCCCCTATTGTCTTAGGGTTTCCTTAGAGACTTCTTTTTTTTTTTTTTTTTTTTTTTGTGGTATGCGGGCCTCCCTCTGCTGTGGCCTCTCCCGTTGCAGAGCACAGGCTCCGGACGCGCAGGCCCAGCGGCCATGGCTCACGGGCCCAGCCGCTCCGCGGCATATGGGATCCTCCCAGACCGGGGCGCGAACCCGGTTCCCCTGCATCGGCAGGCGGACGCGCAACCACTGCGCCACCAGGGAAGCCCTAGAGACTTCTTAAATAATGTCTGAGACATGCTACTCATTCTTGTATTATCCTGTTGGTATACAGGAGCCCTATTGGTGTCATGATAAAGTCTGGGGGGAGAAGAAGGGTTCTATAGTTCTTTGAGTGGGTCTCATTCTTTTATTGAACTCTTGCTCTGGTCTATGACCTTCACAAATGCTTCTCAATTACTACCACCCTCTTAGATGAAGCAGGGAGACTAAATAGGGCTGGAGTTGGGTAGTTAGTTAGACTCTGGTAAAACAGCTTGTCTTGAAGGCAAACCTTGTTAAGAAAGAACAAAAAACCCTGGGTGTATTTAAGAATGGCCTTTTTTTTTTTTCCTTTCCATCTGCTGGCAGCATAAGGGGATTTTTTTTTTTCATCTTCACTGTGAGAACCTGGTGGGACTCCTTGAGGTAAAACTCCCAAAAGTATGGGGCCCTCTCCTGGAGCTTTTAACCCTCAAACATGTCCACACTGAGTCCCCAGCAATTCATCATAATAGTGTATGTTTGCCTACCTGGTATTGCTTCCTATAGATGTTTCTTCTCCAAAAGTTGTTAATCTTTATATATGCCTCTCTGTATCTCCAATTTTAGATGCTGTGGTTTTCCCTGTGACCTCAATTCCTAAGCTGTTCTTAGGAAGAGCTGTTCATTTTCTTTTTGTTCACCTTTTATTATTCTTTTTTTTCTTGTGTGGACAAAAGTGGTGACTTCTAAGCTCCTTACATGCCAGAATAGAAACTAGAAGTCTCTATTATTTTGTAAACATTTCACCATTTCTTAACTCAGAATTATTTCAAGTTCACTGAATTCTCACTTTTAGTAGCCTTCAGTTGTTATTCCATAGAGGCATTCAGGTCTCTTATTTTTGAGGAAATTTGTATTTTCTATAATTATTGTTTCATTTTCTTCTTCTAGGTTTTCTTAATCTTGGTGCTATAGACTTTTGGGGCAAGATAATTATTTGTTGTGGGGAGATATCCTGTGAATTGTAATATGTTTAGCGCCATCTCTGGCCTCTACCTGCTAGATTCCAGTAGCACCTCACTAGTTGTGATAATCAAAACTGTCTGCAGATATTTCCAGTGTCCTTCAGGAGAAAAATTTTACCCAGTTGAGAGCCACTGTTCAATCTATATTGTCTCTCTTTTTTCTTGCTTGTTCAGAGTTTTTTGTCTTGGTCCTATATGTTAAAGGCTTTCCTAAGAATGTTGGAAGCTTTAAAAATATGAGGCATTGAAAAGCCACCTTAAGCACGTGAGTGGGGCTTATTGAGAAGAGTGCTTTACTGAAATGAAACTGGTTGCCCATCGATAGGTGTTGTCCTGGAACTATTCAGTTTTTCCAAAAGTAAATTTTCTCATATTCATTCTGGCACATATACACCTGGATGCAAGAACTCTGATAGGAGAAATGGGCCTGGGCATTTTACCATTCAATATGTAGACTTCAACCAAATTTCTCTCACCAAATTCTATCCTCTTACACTAACATGTTTTAGTTTAGAGATTTTGGTTTCAATTTCTCTCTAAATAAATGTTATTCATCTGTAATATGAAATAGCCACATGGCTCTCTGTAGGTAATGACCTGGATTGTTAGTTGTTCTTACTAAGAGATTTCAACTAATACCCCTGTTTCAACCCAATCTGTCATCCTTACATCCCTAAGTCTCTGGTGCTTTCAGTCTCTGAATCTGTATAAGTTTGCTCATCTTTCATATATTCCTTGGAAAATCTCTCAGTTATAAAAGCTTTCACCTCTCTGGTATGTCAGCTATGCTTCCTCATCGGTAGTCAATTACCAAAAAAGTATTAATTACTCATGTCTGTTGCTTTTATATAAAGGTTCAATGTGCTTTTATTGTAACCTTTATCTCAATTTTTGTCTTTTCCATTTGACTATTAACTGTAATGACCATTTGTAGTCCTTTCATATTTTCATTTCTCATTGATTAGCAAGAACTCTAATATTTTATAATATTTGTATATATGTTTATAGAACATATATGAGTATATAGATAGGCTGAATATATATATGTTTCTTCAGCCATTTTATTTTTCTATTTGCTTAATATTGCTTAGTTTTCATTTATATATATACTTAATATATATTTACTTATTTTCTTTTTTGTATGATTTTTCCATACAAAACTTATGATTTCTATAACTCTTATGCTTAGAATATCTTTCCTCACTCTAATATGTAATAATTTTAAAATATTTTTACAGCTAATTTTCTAAATTCACCTGAAATTTATTTCACACATTGAAATATAATAATCTCACTTTCTCCAAATAGTTTATCTTAATTATCCAGACATGGCTTTTACAGTTCTAAAATAAATTGTGATACAAGGTTTATCATTTATTAAAGTCTTAATTATATAAGACCTGTTTCTTTTCTTTTTTAGTACATTGATATCTTCATTTTTTCTCTCACCAATATCACTGTACTTTAAAGTGTATAGCTTTTAATTGTATTACTATCTTATATATCTGTTATTCATTTATAATCTTTTATCTAATAATATCACAAGATTATTTTTTTCCCAATAGATTTAGAACCATTTTTTGGAAATTTTTTATTGTGCTGAGGTTTTGATTCTAACTGTATGTTGCCAAAAATTATTGTAGAAAGAATCAAATGCATATATACTGTAAAATGACTTACAAATCTGCAGCAAGTTTTGAGTGGTCAGTAGTTGAAATATACACAGATAATAATTAAAACAACAACAACAACAAACCTTATATCACTGCCCAGGAGAAGCCACTTATAGTATACATTCTTGAGTGATGTCACCAAATCATGATTCAAAGTAATTCTCCATCTGATCTGAATATGAAGTTTTCTGGTGGGTTAGAAATGGTCAATAGATAAAAATTAAGAATATATAATCGAAATCTATCTTGTAGACAGTAAGCAATATAGACCAATGTCAAGACAAGTGACTTAGTTTTGTTATATGTAAGAGTATTTTCTCAAACTTAAAACAATGAAAATTGAACTCATTATATTATATGCAAAGATAGCATTTCCATACTTTTTGATATTCTACATTTTATGATAGGCTTAAATATCTGATGTCATCTATGACTCTTTTATCTGAATTGCCCTTTATACAGAATTTATTGATCTCTCTAATCCTGCCTCATCACCTTAACTTGAATTGTCGTATTTTATTTCCTGATTTTGTGATTATAAAAGCTACTTATCATTCCTCCCATTTCCAATCCAGTGTGTACAGAGCTTGTAGGTGATCACTCCATCCCAACAATAAGTAAAAAACTGAACAAATTGAAAATAAGCAACTCTTCTTATATCCATTAGAGAATAAAGGCCACAGGGCAAACTGCTGCCCCCCAAATTAGAACAATCAACAGGTGGGTACAAAGAATCACAATTTATAGAATCAGAAATCTATAAACAGAAACTTCCATGCTAACCAGTTCCAGGGTAGGCAAGTATAAACTCTAATGACAAATTACTGGAGGCTCAGTGTGGAGAAGTCTGAGAGTTAAAAACTTCAGGGTGGGTCCCAATGTTTGTGGAGTGTGCCTACACTTTTGTGAGTTTTACCTCCAGAGCCTTACCATGTTCTTACAGTGAAGATCAGAGAGACATCCTCTTATGCTCCAAGCAGAGGGAGGGGAAAAGTAAATCTTGAAATATGCTGGGGGAGGGGGAGAGACACCTCACCTATAGAGGAGCAAAGAAAATAATTACATATGACTTCTCAGAAACCAATTAAACAAGAAAAGAGTAGAGTGAAGTATTTAAAATGTTAAGAAAAAAAACCGAAACAAAACACCTCACCAACCTAGAATTCTGTATCCTGTGAAATTATTGTTCAGAAGTGAATTAAAGACTTTCTCAAACAAAAATTGAAAGAATTTGTTGCTAGGAAACTTGCTTTGCAAAAAAAAAAAAGTTAATTTTTTTTCAGAGAGAAGGAAAATGGTATAGATTAGAAACTTGAACCTACGTAAAGAAATAAAGAATGTTAGCGAAGGCATAAGTGATGGTAAAATGAAAAAAAATAATTTTCTTATTTGTAATTGATTTAAGAGATAACAGTTTGTTGAAAATAATCATAGCAACAGTATATTCAATGACTGTAGCTTATGTATAAGTGAAATGAATGACAGCAATTACACAACGGATAGAAGGAAGGATTTAGGAATACTTTGTTATTATAAGGTACTTGTGCTTCCTGGGAAGCAATATCATGTTATTTGAAAGTAGACCTGGATCAGTTGTAAATGTATATTGCAAACTCTAAGGCAACCACTACAAAAAGTAATAAAAGAATAATCAATACGCTAAGAAAGGAGAGAAAATGGAATCATATCAAATGGTTAGTTAAAACCAAAAATGGCAGAAAAAGAGTAGAAGACAATATAAGAACAAAACAAGGTAGAGAAATAGAAAACAGTAGATATGGTAGATATTAATCAAACTATATCAATCATATTAAACTTCAATGATATAAATACAGTAGTTAAAAGACAAAGACTAACAGAGAAGGTCAGAAACAAGACCAACTAGATGTTGTCTACAAGAAACCCTCTTTAAATATAAAGACACATATACAGGAAAACTAAAGGCATGTAGAAAGATATACCACACTTACACTAATCAAAAAGAAGCTGGAGTAGCTAATTAATTTCAGACATAGCCAACTTCAGAACAAGAAAAATTATCAGGGTTAAAGAGGGACATCACATGATGATACATTCTTCAAGTGCCCAAGACCTAACAGTCCTTAATGTGTATACACTTAAAAACAGAACACCAAAATACTTGAGGTAAAAGCTATTCATTGCTTTATTTTCCACCTTCCTCCGTTTCATCTCACCCTTAAAACTTTCTTTCTAAACTTTTTAAATCATAGCTCTAGTCAAGTTATTCCCTGTTGAAACTTCAGTGGCCCTTCACTACCTAGAGAAGTAAGAATAGTGCTCCTGACTTTCCACCCAATGTTCAGTATGACAATTCATTCCATTTTCTACATTTATTTACCACTATTTACTTTACGTCAAATAAGCCCTGTGCTTTTCCTGCCTCCAGAGCTTTTGTTTCTATTGTTTCTTACTAGTGGAACTTCTTATCTCTGTTTTAGACAGCTGAAATCCTAACCTTTCCTTTGAACATTTGAAATGCTATGTTTTAAATGCTAGGCCATTTTTCTGAATATTTTTATTTACTTGAGAAAACTCCCTCCTCTGAACCTTGTTATAGTTTTATTGAATGTTTTTTTGTTTGCAAAATATAATATTCTACCTCATGTCACAGTTATTTGTCTTATTTACCCCTGTATTATAAAATATTTGAGGACATGGTTCAATCATTTTGATATGTTCTGTACCATATAGCATAGACGATTACATATAGATGGTGTTTAAATATGTTGGTTGGGTAAATTCTGGGGGTGGGTATAGTTGTTTTACAATGTTGTGTTAGTTTCTACTGTACAGCAAAGTGGAGTTCCCTGTGCTATACAGTGGGTTCTCATTAGTTATCTATTTTATACATATTAGTGTATATATATCAATCCCAATCTCCCAATTCCTCCCACCCCACCCCTTTCCCACCTTGGTGGCCTTATGTTTGTTCTCTACATCTGTGCCTTTATTTTTGCCTTGCAAACCGGTTCATCTGTACCATTTTTCTAGATTCCATATATATGCGTTAGTATACAATATTTGTTTTTCTCTCTCTGACTTCACTCTGTATGACAGTCTCTAGGTCCATTCACGTCTCTACAAATGACCCAATTTCCTTCCTTTCTATGGCTGAGTAATATTCCACTGTATATATGGTACCACATCTTCTTTACCCATTTATCTGTCGATGGGCATTTAGGTTGCTTCCATGACCTGGCTATTGTAAATAGTGCTGCAGTGAACATTGGGGTGCATGTGTCTTTTTGCATTACGGCTTTCTCTGGCTATGTGCCCAGTAGTGGGATTGCTGGGTCATTTGGTAATTCTATTTTTAGTTTTTTAAGGAACCTCCATACTGTTCTCCATATTGGCTGTATCAATTTACATTCCCACCAAAAGTGCAGAGGGTTCCCATTTCTCCACACCCTCTCTAGCATTTATTGTTTGTAGATTTTCTGATGATGCCCATTCTAACCAGTGTGAGGTGATACCTCATTGTAGTTTTGATTTGCATTTCTCTAATCATTAGTGATGTTGAGCAGCTTTTCATGTGCCTCTTAGCCATCTATATGTCTTCTTTGGAGAAATGTCTATTTAGGTCTTCTGCCCATTTTTTATTGGGTTGTTTGTTTTTTTGATGTTTTTTTCTTTTGTTTATATATTTTGGAGACTAACCCTTTGTCTGTTGATTCATTTGCAAATATTTTCTCCCATTCTGATGGTTGCCGTTTCATCTTGTTTATGGTTTCCTTTGCTGTGCAAAACCTTTTAAGTTATATTATGCCCCATTTGTTTATTTTTGTTTTTATTTCCATTACTCTAGGAGGTGGTTCAAAAAAGATCTTGCCATGATTTATGTCTTGCTGTGATTTTTGTGTTCTTCCTATGTTTTCCTCTAAGAGTTTGATAGTGTCTGATCTTACGTTTAGGTCTTTAATCCATTTTGAGTTTATCTTTGTGTATGGTGTTAGGAAGTGTTCTAATTTCATTCTTTTACATGTAGCTGTCCAGTTTTCCCAGCACCACTTATTGAAGAGGCTGTCTTTTCTCCAATTCTTTCCTCCTTTATCAAAGATAAGGTGACAATATGTGCGTGGGTTTATCTCTGGGCTTTCTATCCTGTTCCATTGATCTATGTTTCTGTTTTTCTGCCAGTAGCATATTGTCTTGATTACTGTAGCTTTGTAGTATATTCTGAAGTCAGGAAGTCTGATTCTTCCAGCTCTGGTTTTTTTTTTTTTTTTTCCCCCTCAAGATTGCTTTGGCTATTTGGGGTCTTTTGTGTCTCCATACAGATTTTAAGATTTTTTGGTTCTAGTTCTGTGAAAGATGCCATTGGTAATTTGATAGGGATTGCACTGAATCTGTAGATTGTTTTGGGTAGTATAGTCATTTTCACAATATTGATTCTTCCAATACAAAAACATGGTATATCTCTCCATCTGTTTGTGTCATGTTTGATTTCTTTCATCAGTGTCTTATAGTTTTCTGAGTACAGGTCTTTACTTCCTTAGGTAGGTTTATTCCTTGGTATTTTATTCTTTTTGTTGCAATGGAGAATGGGATTTTTTCCTTAGTTTCTCTTTCTTGGTTGGGTAAATTTTAAAATTTATTTTATTTATATCAGTGACAGCAGAAAATGCCATCCTCTTTCATGAAGACTTCCTGATTATTCAAGTCATTTTTTTTCTCTCTAGTCTGAAATTCTGTAGTATCCAATCTTTGCATCAATTGTTTTAACAGTTAATGACTTATTTAATGATGAATGTGTGATCCCTGGTAATTTAAAATTTGCTTGAGAGCCAGGGCAGTTTTCATTATCTCTTTTGTGTTCTTTACAGTGCCTTGAATACATAAGTGGATCCATGAATACTTGTTGAATTAGATTGAACGTAGTAGTCTTTATCCTTCTTCCAAAATGCTAAACATTTGACATGCAAATGAAGCATCAATAAATTAATGGACAATTGTGCAAATATTATGTAATTTGCACATAAAATTCAGCTTCTTGAGAGGAGTATTTCTCTGCACACGTGCAGATAGTCTGCCAAACTTTTGCAGCTTCATTTACTCTAAAATTTTTATTACAGAGCTATAGTTTGGTGTACAACTATTACCCTGAATAACGATCCATTTGTTTATCCATCATTTAAGTCTTTATTTCAAAATGATTTCTCCACATTGCCCCTTTTTTTGTACTTTATAAAATATATAGGTTGTATATATCTTGCCTGCTACCTTGCATTTGCCTTCTTTCTTGGTTGGATCCCAGTCACAGTGAATTATCCTCAAAATAATAAGCACATTTTTCAATCAACAGAGAAGTTTCATGTAAATATGTGTTCCTTAAAGTGTCTCATAATTCACCATGTGAGAGATACATTTTCATGAGGTAATATAAAGGCTGGTTACAAAGAAGAATGTGATCATCTCTTTAAGCCTTCATCTGACATTTATAGGTCTTGATAGGTTTAAATAATATGTAACTTTGCAGAGTTGATTAGGGCAATGCTCTTCCTCCCTCTTGGAGTTTATTGTTATTGAAAGCATTATAGTTAATAGAACTCTGTATTATTTTGTTACAGAAAATTATTAATTTTTCAAAAAGCTCCTTTATAGAATTTAATTATTTTTTCTACCAGTGAGCATTGTATAAATCCAGAAGCCAATTATTTAATGCTTTAATTTCATTAACAGTAAATATTGTTTTTCTTTTTAAATCATCACATTGTGATAATCAGAATTTTTCAATTACTAATTATTTCTTAATTTGATATGCCCTGGGAGTTAGCATATGATCTGGACTATTAAAAAGATGCTGAACAATGTATATGACAGAAAATCACTGACCACACTAATGAAAAGTTTTTTGACATACATGCCACATTTGTAAATAATGTCAGTATATTTTACAAAGGGCCGGAGTTGCTCAAAATAATTACTCATCAATTAGCATTAGTCAATATACTAAAGGCTTTTATTGATACACACACACACACACACACACACACACACACACACACACACACACACATAGAAAAACATCTTCAGAAATTTTTTTCAAGGATTTCAAGAGGAAGCTGCAAGGAAATTTGCCAAAAGTGATTGAAAATACCATTATGGAATCTTCAAGTTTAAAAGAAAATAATGAAAGAGTATAAATTAAATTATATTTTTTCAAGTGATGACCGGATGTTGAAGTATAAACACTTCATAAAAAATGGGCCTCATTTTCATTATCATTTTAATGTGCTTTCAGACATACACAATATTCTTGCAGTATTACTAATGGTGTTCTTTCAGGCCTGCCTTCACACCCAGTGCCTTTAAACTGTTATTTTAACTGTTTTTTATAATGATTTCTATGTAAATGCAAAGTCCTATGGGGCTAGGCATTACTGGCTTTTTCTTTTTATGAACATTTTTAGAATACAATTTGACAGCATTTCCTCCATATATTGATTTTATGATGAAAATAAAATTCCTTACATATTTTATAAATAGTATTATTTTTGTATTTATTGCAAAATATCAGACTAGAAAATTAACTAGAACTAAAATTTTTACAATTATTGGAACTTTTTAAAACCTATTACTCACTTACTGTCTCTTAGTGTTCTAAACAAAGCCTCTATTTCATCATATATATCTGAATATCTGAAATGTATCTTTTCAGTGAATATATACTTTTCTGTTGCTTTAAAATACTATTCTCTTTATAGTTGTGAGCATTCATAAGATTATGCTGTGGTTTGTTATATGAGGCTAAGATTTTCACTGTGTGAATTCTCACTTGCTGGTAACTTTTAACGAGCTGCCTAGGTAGACCAAAATACTAATAAAATATTAATAAGAATAAAAGTTCTGTCCTAATCTGATGTTTTAGAAATTTGAAATATTTTACTCTGTCTTTTACCCTTCTGTTTGGGGTTCTACAAGAAATTGCATCATTACAGTTTGTTTCCCATTCCTTATTATCTACATATTGAAAGTCTCCATCCTTTTCTAAGTTCTCATTCCCTGTCCAATTTCATTGCTAGCCTATTTCAGCTTCCTTTCTTCCAAAGAATGGAAAAATCATAAAGGAAAATCCATGAAGAAGAAAGTAGGAAGGAAAGAAGGCCATAAAAGCTCATGGGGATTCATAGAGTGTTTGAAGTAAAAGAGAACCTCAGAACTTTTAATTCTGGATAAGATGGAGTAAACTCATTTCATTTGTCTTACTGTATACAGCTATAAAAACTGGATAGAATGCATAAAACTCTTTGAGCTTTCTAAAAAGTAAATACTAGCAAGCATGTTAGGGAAGAAGATTAGAATTTGAAATACCCCCAATTTGGTGGCACATTTACCATTTTTTTCTCCACCAGTATCTTCCAGTCTGAAGTCAATCAATTGAAGTGGCACCAGAGCACAGAAAAAGAGACCTCCAGGAGAAGACCTCTAGTTATAGTTAGAGGAGAAGGAAAAGGAACTCCTAAAGTTCAAAGAGAGTGTGAAAATCCCTCATATGGATATATTTTTAATTTTCTCTGTTCTTTCTCTTTCCAGTCCCCAAGTATTGGGTTGGCCAAAAAGTTCATTTGGGTTTTTCCATTTGACCAACCCAATAATTCTATGGTGACTGTGGCAGAAGGAACCAAAACTCTGATGGAGGGGAACCTTCATCTCTGTTCAGTGTATTTGTGGTTCCAAGAGTATGGGGCAAAAATTGTTTCTTTTTTTTCTCTGTCTTCCTTCCTACAGCTTGGCCCCTCTCATACAGGTAAAATTGCAGAAGTACACAGCAAAACCAAGAAACTAAAGCCCAAATTTCTGGACAAGGACTGAAAAGAGGAGCCTCAGGGGAAAAGGGAGATATCACTGAGAGAGAGGATCTTGGGACAGTGATGATGTTTGTGAAATCCTGGGTTCATTCTTAAGTGGCTTATGCAGTGGAGCTGTCGTATTTAGCACAGCATAAACTTTGAAAACTGAACTAATGGGTAGATCAAGGCCCAGGTTCCAGACTGATGACACACAGTGGGCAAATCAGAACAGCACTAAAAATGCTTTGAAAACTGAACTGTCATTGGAACCACAGCTCACAGAAGGTGGGATGGAAGTTGTGGCTTGAAATTAACCAGGTCAATTGCCTTCTAAAACGAAAAGATCAAGATTATTCTCAGAATCTAAACAAAACTCAGTGTTTACAATATATTCAGAATATCTAGGATACATAAATGAGGCAAATATCGATATGCATGGAACAGGAGCAAATGCCAAGATGACACAGATGTTGGAACAATCTGACAAAGATTTAAAATGGGTTTTATAAAAATGATATGGGAAGCAATCACAAGCTCTCTTCAAACTAATGGCTGAAAAAGATATCTCAGGGGAAAAAATCAATATGTAAAGAAGAATAAAATGGAAAATTCAGAACTAAAAAATGTTTTAACTAAAAAAAAAGAAAGAAAAAAGAAAACAAACAAAAACAAATAACAACAAAAAGAAAACAACTTGATAGAAAAAATAGCTGAATGGAAATAACAGGAAAGAGTGGACACGAATCACTCAGTAATTACATCAAAATTTAAAAGGTCTAACTCCTCCAATTTAAAGATCAAAATTGTCAGACTAAATAAAATCCCAGCTGTGTGCTGCTTAAAGTGGACAAATATTAAATATAAGGAAGATAAAATTTTAAATAAAATAATAAAGTTATGCAGTGAAAACATTAAACAATGAAGAAAGTTGTGTAGATATACAGATTTCAAACAAAATTATCTTAAAATCAAGAATCATTATTAATTATAAAGAAATATCCCATAATGATAACATGGTTAATCAATGAGGAACACATAACTATCCTTAATTTTTATGATCTTAAGTACATATTCTAGAAATATATAAAAGAAAATGACAAAGCTAAAAATATAGAGAACTTCACAGAGTGGGGATTTTAACAGAAGTGTCTCAATAGCTGCAAGGCAAAAAATCAGTAAGGATACAAAGAAACAGAAGATAATTGTCAAACTCTATCTAATTTGCATATATAACATATTGCACAGAGTGTAGAAAAAACATCCTAATAAAGTGCATATTTCTAAAATTATAGCATTGATAAATTTTCTAAAATTAGTTATATACTCACCTATAAAGAGGGTTCCAACAGAATTCATAGGACTGAAATCATACTGAGTATATTATCTATGCTCAGGGGAATTAAGAAAAATTTTTAAAAATAAAATAATAGCAATAAAACCTCAAACAATTTCAAAATTAAGCACTACACCTCTATATAATCCAAGATTCATAGAGAGGACAAAATATAAGGTAGGACATAGTATGAGCCCAATGGTACTGAAAATATCTGTTAATGAAACTTGTAGAATGCAGCTGTAGTGTAACTGGAAGAGACCAGTACCGAACCCAAGTTTGTCTGCTTGCCGCTCCAAAGGCCAATACTTGAGAGACAAGTGTTGGTAGAAAAGGAAAAGTTATTTTATTCAGGAGGCCAGCAACCTGGGAAGGTGGTGGACTAATGTCCTAAGACCATCTCCCAGTTGCCAGTTAGGAGACAAATGTTTTAAAGGCAGCCTGAGGGAAGGGGCTGCAGGCTACATGAGCAGCTCGTGTGAAATTCTTGGATTGATTGGCATCAAGATGAAGTTTCAAGTATCACCCATCTTCTGGGGTCTATGTGCTTGTGGTCACCAGTTTTCATCTAGTGGGGGTCTGCTTCTTGTGAAAACAACTTAGGAATGTGTGTCAGACCTTTATCTGTATCTTTCAGGGAATTGGGAGTTAAGTGACTCTGCTATGTGGCTGGTTTATAGTCTAAATTGTTACCAGTTTCCTGGCCCAACAGCTATTCTTTCTTTCTACATCTTCACATTTCCTAATTATTACCTCTTGAGACAGCCTTTTGAGACTGAGGGGAGGCCTGGGAGACTAAAGCTTTTCTACGAACAAGAGGACATGGTAGGGGGGAGGTTCTGCCCTGGAAATGCCCCATAATGTCCTGCTTGGTTATAATCCCCCCTTTTCTTTGATACTCCTCAAACCTGAGGAGGAACAGGTGCGTAACAAGAAAGGGAATAAAGTTTTGGATGGAGAGGTTGATCATAAACTTGGCAGAGGAACTCAGTTGTAGGGGATTAAGTTTTAATCCCCACTCCTGTTTCAATAGCAGTGTGTAGAGAAAACTAATAGCTTTAAAATACATACACTAGAAAAGTATAAAAAGTTAAAAATTGATTATATATTTCTCTGCAGAGAGAGTAGGACATAAGTTATACATGAGCAAAAATTAGTAAGAGAAAACAATATAAAATATAGAAAATCAACAAAGCTAAAAGGTGGTTCTTGGAAATTTCTAGTACATTTTATAACTCCTTGGCATAACTGATCAAGAAACAATGAAAGAAGGCACAGACTTCTAATATCAAGAATAAAAAAAGGTCGACATTACATGTCATACAGATATTATCAACACAAAATAATATAAATGTATGACATTTATTTTGAACATTTGATGTAAGAGAACAGAAAAATAGAAAAAAACTAATTGTACAATATCTATAGTTAGCCTTCTCACATAGAAAATCTAGGATTAGATGACTTGCTTTAAGAATCATGCAGCTCAATAACAAAAAAACAAACAACCCAATCCAAAAATGGGCAGAAGACCTAAATAGACATTTCTCCAAAGAAGATATACAGATTGCCAACAAACACATGAAAGAATGCTCAACATCATTAATCATTAGAGAAATGCAAATCAAAACCACAATGAGATATCATCTCAAACC
>NC_041234.1:17983544-18014187 GCF_002837175.3 Physeter macrocephalus | reverse complement strand
GTATATGTATAACTGATTCACTTTGTTGTAAAGCAGAAACTAACACACCATTGTAAAGCAATTATACTCCAATAAAGATGTTAAAAAAAAAGATAAAGGCAAAGCAAACTTATAAATATGAAAAAAATACTGCATAACCAATTAAATTCAAGTTAACAGCAAAAATGGAGTATAACAAATAATGGTTTTCTGCTGTAGCAATGTAGCTTCAGATAGGATTCTATCTGTAATCTTTCTGTTTTTTTTTTACTTAATCAATCTAATGAAAAAAATGCCTTTTCACTTAAATTCACTGCACAAAATAGTATACGTAACCTCATGGCTTTCTTTGACAATTGAGGATAATCAGACCTCATACTAAAAAAAATACGGCATTCCTTGAATGCTAATTTTAAGGAAGTTACTTCCAGATAAAGTTGGTATCACAACCATGTTGAAATCCCCATTAAATGCGTATCTATTCAGTTATTGCTGGAATCAGGTATAGAAAATTCTTCAGTGTGTACTTATGGATACACTTGACTATAAATGAATGGTTGAAAGTTAAATGGAATCTATTAAATTCATCTGTCTGTAAAAAAAAAAAAAAAAAAAAAGAATTCTACCAACCAAGAATAGATAGCTAGTGGGAAGCAGCCACACAGCACAGGGAGATCAGCTCGGTGCTTTGTGACCACCTAGAGGGGTGGGATAGGGAGGGTGGGAGGGAGGGAGACGCAAGAGGGAGGGAATGTGGGGATATATGTATATGTATAGCTGATTCAGTTTGTTATAAAGAAGAAACTAACACACCATTGTAAAGCAATTATACTCCAATAAAGATGTTAAAAAAAAATTCTACCAACCAATTAGGGAAGAATTTTTGAATCTTAAAGGAATTGTTTGAATATTTCCTTTGAATATTTGAGCAGGAATATTTCCCCACTCAGTTTATGACGCTAGCAAAATTCTAATTCTCAAATCTGACAAATATATTTGAATAAATGGAAAAAAATTCTGTTCCGTCTCTTTTACATAGATACAAAATCCTAAATAAAATATTGCCAACATTAATCAGTGGTATGTGGAAAGGGGAAAATCACTATCAGTTTGTATTTATTGCAAGAACACATGGTCAGTTTAACATTTAAATATATGACAAAAAAATTTACTATATTAATATTTGGTTCTTCCTCCCAATGTTGGGACATGCTTATTGATGCCGTCTTTTAAAATAGTTGTCGTAAATTTACATTCCCATATTTCATTATGAATTTCACAAAATACTTTTGCTTATCTTGTTAAAAATCTCAGTCATATGACTGTCCTGATCAATTCTTTCTTGAAGACTTACAGTTGCAACAAATATAGGAAAAAAACCTGTTAATTTTTCTTCTCATTTATATTTTTTGAGTGATATAAAACCAACAATCCACTCACAGTTTTAGTGGGCATAAACTCCCAGCCAGAGGTTACATTTCCCAAAAGTCTTTGAAGCTGCATGTGGCCATTTGACTAACTTTTGGCTATTCAAAGATGAGTAGAAGTGATGTGTGCAACATTCTGCTCACACTATTTTAAAAGTAAAGTTTATTTCCCTTCGCTTTTTCTTTTGCCCTTCTTACAGGCTAGAGCAATGATTGATATGGCTGTAGTGTCAAAGGTGACCATGTTGGTGAGGAAAATACCAAGCGTAGGGAGAGGGAGTAGGAAAGAAACAAGATAGAATAAACCGAGTTTCTTTCACGGCATTGTAGATCTGAGCAGCCTGCTCACCCTGGACAGCCTATGTATCGCTGGACTGTTACATACAGAGAAACAAAACTTTATATGGTCTGAGCTACTCTATTTGTGATTTTCTTTGTTACAGCAGAGTAATTTATACCCTAATTAATAAGTAAGGAAAGTAAAACTCTACAATAAAGACATTTAATTATTACGTAACAAGAAATTTGGATGTTTCCAGATTTGGCAAAACGCCTCAGCAATGGCAGCAAATAGCTAGGCTTTTTTTCTATGTGTCCCTTATGCCACGCTCAGCATATTATTCTTATTTTTATACTCCCATTGTCCAAAAATGACTGAAGTGTCTCCAATTATCTGCTCATAAAATAAATTTCAACTAAAGTTAAAAGAAGTATACATTTTCTCTTAACTCTCCAGCATCCTTTACCTTATGACTCTGACTATGCATAAGTGGGTTATCTTTCCACCCCTAAAAAGAATCATTTACAAAATAGAAATGGAATTATTTTGCTTAGATTAGGTCAATCATAGTTTCCCTAAGGTTTAGAGAATGACACACATATTGCTACTTGAACAAATTGGATTTCCATAAACTAAGGAAGGGAGCATGGGGTGCCCTTGGGAATACCACCAACAGTGACATTCCATTTATTTCCTAGTTCAATACTTATATAGGTGCTTTTCCCTGATACATACATATGATATTTTTCTCTTACTTTTTTTCAATGCATTTATACCCTCTCAAACTGAGAAATACCCACAGACTCATCATCTAGTTACCAAATCTAGCTTAAAGTAAATGATGTCTGGTTTTTACATTTATTCATTAAGTCCAGATGTGGCTCCTTTATATAAAAAAGATAAATTACCTGCCCCCAGTATATGCACTATACAGTTAGGGAGAAGGAATAAAACAACTGCATTTGAATAGGGGGAGGGGGAAGAAATTCACAGTTGTTTTTGGTCCATAACATGTATAATAACTTACTAGCAAGGATTAGTATTGATTTTCTGCCTTCGGTAGGACAAGCTCTTTGTTGATATGATGGACTAACTATATTAATTGATTTTTGAATATTGAACCAGCCTTGTACCTCTGAAATAAATCCCTCTTGGTCATGGTGTATTATTCGTTTTATAATGTTGTTGGAGTCAATTTGCTTATACTATGTTGAGGATTTTTGTATCTATGTTCGTTAACAATATTGGTCTGTATGCAATTTTCCCTGCTTGTGGTATTTTTATTTTATTTTTAAATTAGGGAAATGCTGGCTTTATAGAATGTGTTAGAAAGTATTCTTTCTGCTTTTATTGGCTGAAAGAGATTTGAAGGAATTGGTATAATTTCTCCCTTAAATGTATGATAGAATTCACCAGTGAAACCATGTAGGCCTGGTACTTTCTCTTTTGGAAGGTAATTAATTATTAATTCAATTTCTTTAATAGATATAAGCTTTTCAGATGATATGTTCCTCCTTGTGTTAATTGTGGTAACTGTATCTCTTAAGGAATCGGTCCATTTCATCTAGGTTATCAAATTTGCGGGCATAGAGTTGTTCAGAGTATTCTTTTGTTATCTTTTTAATGACTTGGGAACAGTAGTGATGTTCTTGCTCTTCTTTCTGATATTGGGAATTTGTGTCTTTTTTTTCTGTCTAGGTTAGCCTGGCTAGAATTTTATCAGTTGCATGGATCTTTTCAAAGAGCCAGCTTTTGGTTTCATTGAGTTTATGGATTTCCTGTTTTCAATTTCAATCATCTCTTCTGCATTTTCCCTTTATACCCTTTGCTTTAGGTTTATAATGCTTTTTTTCCTCTAGTTTTCTAAGGTGGAAGATTATTGTATTTAGATATTTCTTTTCTAATTTATGTATTCAATGATATATTTTCCCTTAAGCGCTCTGTTTACCAAGTCCCAGAAGTTTTGATAAGTAGTATTTTCACTTTCATTTAGTTCAAAATATTTTAAAATTTCTCTTGGACTTCTTTGACCCACATGCTATTTAGAAGTATGTTGTTTACTTTCCAATTATTTTGGGATTTTTCCAGCTATCTTTCTGTTATTTTTTAGTTTAATTCCATTGTGATCTGAGAGCATACTTTGTATGATTTTTGTTTTTTAAAAGTGTGCTTTATAATCCAGACAGTGGTCTATTTTGTTGACCGTTCCATGTGAGCTTGAGAAGAATGTGTGTTCTCCTGTTGTTGGATGAAGTGTTTTATAAATGTCAATTAGATCCAGCTGATTGATGGTGCTGTTCTCTTCAACTGTAGCCTCACCATTTTCTGCCTGCTGGTTCTGTCAATTACTGATAGAGGAGTGTTGAAGTCTCCAACTATAATAGAGGATTCATCTATTTTTCCTTGCAGTTCAATCAGTTTTGCCTCACTCATTTTGACATTCTCCTGTTAAGCACATGCACATTAAGGACTGTTTTGTCATTTTGGGGAAATGACCAGTTTATCATTTTAAAATTTACCTTTTTATCCCTAATAATTTGCCAAGGAAACTGTCTGAAATTAATATACCTATGCAAGCTTTTTTGGTTAGTGTTAGCATGATATATCTTTCTCCATCCATTCACTTTTAATATAGCTGTGTCTTTATATTTAAAGTGAGTTTCTTGTACACAACATGTAACTGGGTCTTGTATTTTTATCCACTCTGTCAGCCTCTCTTAATTGGTATGTAGAACATTGCCATTTAAAATGATTATTGATATAGTTGAATTAATATATACCATCTTTGTAACTACCTTCTATTTCCCTCCCAGTTTTTTGGTCTCCCACTCTATTTTGCTTCTCTGGTTTTAATTGAACATCATCATTTAGCATGCCATTTGTTTTTCTTCTGAAGATTTTTGGGAGTTGCGTTAGAATTTACAGTATATGTACACTTACAAGTAATTTAAGACCACTTTCAAATAGCACTCCACTGCTTCATGCAGGTACCTTGTGATAGAGTATTTCCAATTCTTCCCTCTCATCTCTTAAAACATTGTTGTCATTCATTTAACTTATCCATAAGTTATAATTGCTTAATACATTGTTGCTATAATTATTTTGAACAAAGTTATCTGTTAAATAAAATAAGGATAAGAAAAGTGAATATTTTATTTTACCCTCATATATTCTTCCTTTAATGCTTTTCCTTTTTTTACATAAATTTGAATTTCTGACCTGTGTCCTATTCCTTCTCTTTGAAGAATATATTTTAACCATTCTTGCAGGTCAGGTCTACTGGTGACAAAATCCCTCAGTTTTTGTTTGTCTGAGAAAGCCTTTATTTCTCCTGCAACTTAAAATTTTTAAAAATCTAGGTGAAATTCATGTAACATAAACGAACCATTTTTAACTATGCAATTCAGTGGCATTTTGGACAATCGTGTTTTGCAACTACCTTCTCTATCGAAATCTAAAATATTTTCATCACCCTAAAAGACATTCCCATACCCGTTAAACAATCACTCCTCATTCTTTCCAACCCCTGGCCCCTGACAACCATTAATCTGCTTTTTGTCCTATGGAGTTACTTATTCGGTAAATTTCATATAGCTAGAATCATACAATATGGAATTTTTGTGTCTTGATTCTTTCACTTAGCACAATGTTTTCAAGGTTCGTCCACTGTATTGTGTTAATTCAGCATCCTGCTCTTTTGCTGAATTCATTTATTAGTTCTAACAATTTTTTATGGACTCTTTAGGATTTTCTATGTATAAGATCATATCATCTGCAAACAGAGATAATTTTACTCTAGGTAAGTTGTTACATGCAATACTTGAAGAAACCACCTCATCATGAAAATATGGGTAGCCCCCGAAGTTATTTATCCTAATGAACTAAATTAATCCTAGTCAGGACACTTAGGAGGTAACTGCCTTTCTCTTATGTTAATAAAACAAAAAAAGTTAGATGGTATACCTAAACGAAGATGAAAGAAATAAAATCAATTAAATCAGTTACCACAATAAATTAAAATAGGCTAATTCATCCTAATTGCCAGGAATTAAAGTGAAAAAGTATTTGGGAAAATATTTATTCCCCTAAAAATTACTTTAGAAATGTAACACAGATATGCTGAACAAAGAAGGGATGAGAAATGAGTCACCAAACAAATAGGAACAAAAATCAATCAGAAGAGGCAATATTCATATCATAAAAGGCAGCATTCAATACTAGAGCCAAAAACATTAATTATGACAAAAAGGGAGAGTGTTCCCCTACACAAAGATGTGGATGCTCCAATTCCTGTAATTTTGTGAATATGTTACCTTAACCTGGAAAAGAGACTTTGGAAATGTGACTGAGTTTAAGGATCTGGAGAAGGGAAGATTATCTTGGATCATCTGGCATAGCGCAACCTAATCACAGGAGTCCTTAAAAGCAGAGAACCTTTCCTGTCTGTGAACAGAGGGAGATATGACCACAGAAAGATGAGAGAGTTGTAATGTTACTGGCTTTGAAAATGGAGGAAGAGGGCCACTAACCAAGGAATGTGAGTGGCCTCTGGAAGCTGGCACTGTCAAAGAAACTGATTCTCCCTTAGAGCCTCCAGGAAGGAATGCAGGTGATGTAAATCCAAAGTGACTTGTGTCAGATTTCTAATCGACAGAACTGTAAGATAATAAATGTGCACCGTTTTAAGCCACTGAGTTTGTAGTAATTTTTTGCAGCAGCAATATAAAACTAATACAGATTTCTATAATAACACAATTAATAATCAACAGAATATAAAACTGTCACAATTTTTATGCACCAAACAAAAAAGCAACAAAATACATAAAGCAAAAACTCCTAGACAATACCAGAATACTAGGAACATCATGGTAAAATATTTTAATATACTTGTTTAAGCAAAAAAGAAGTATGGCTGCTTGGGATTTAAACAATACAATGTGTGTGTGTGTATGTATATATATAAATGAATTGAGGGACTGAGGGGGAAGGATTACCCTCTGTCAGAAGGTAAGTTTTTACCCTCTGTAAGAGAGTATATATTAATCTATTTAACATGTATAGAACTTAAAAATATTGGTTTTGAGCTTGGCTACAAACAAAAAGTTATATATGTTCTCCCAAACAGATTCTTATAGGCCATATTCTCAGACCATAAAAAACCAGATGTCATAACAAAAGCAAAGAATCAAAAAATGGCATGATCCCCTGAAAATAATTTTTCTCTACTAGAAAATAATGACAAGTCATCTAAATACCTCATGGATTAAAGAGTAAATATATAAATTTTGAAACAAAATAGCATCCATTGTGTTTAAATGGAGTTCCATCTGGGTTTTTAAGGCTGCATATTTCAGCTATGTAACTGTACAGCTCATGTGTGATTATTCCTGTCCTTTCTGGGTGATGGCTATTCTCATTTTATTGAATAGTCCTTGCTTCTTTAAGATAGGTATTAATAATTTTTTTCACAGGGCATAGGAAATTTCCACCTGATCTGTTTTTGATTATCTTATTTGTATGAGGTGGGCATTATGTAAAACACTATTTAGAAATTACAGCTTTCAAGTAATCACCTCAAGAGAGATAATTTCACTTTTTGAACAATCCAAATGTATAAAGAGTTCAAATAAAGAGCAGAAATGTTTAGGTAAATTTGAAATTTCTTGTAATTTGTAAGATATGTTTTTGCCAAAAGCTAATTATTAACTGCCAAGAAACCAGCAATATTTTAAACTTTAAACTTCAAAGAGACTGAAATCGTAATAAAACAGCTCCCTCTCCCATTTCCCAAGTATCCAATAACTGTTGGAAGGTATGTGATGATCTGCACAATGACAGATTTTTATATAACATTTTAAAAAATGATTCTGTATGTTCCCTCAATTCACTCACAAATCACTCATCTTATGGAATAAAATGAAAGTGTTAAAGCAGGATTGCTTCTCCTATGGGCTTCTAGAGGAATTTATTTACTGCACAAAACATTCTTGTCCAAACAAGAGGAAAAATCATCAGTTAGAGGTTTGAAATCATTCACCATGATGCTATTTTCAGTAAAGAAATTAGGAACAATAGCCTTGACACTTGTTAAAAATCTGAATGTCTTAAAACCTACGTGCTTGGCCTTCTGAGACTTCCAGATGTTGTTGTCTTAACAACAAAGAATAAAATAGCTGGCAAGGTATATCTTACCATCTAGAGAAAGCTGAAAGCAGAGTGAATGGTATAAACTAGTAAGGATTCATTAACTTTTAAGATTTAAACAATTGTTTTATGCATAAAATGTATTAAATGTATAACCTGTAAGCAACATATCCAGTTAATGTCTATAAATCCTTTACATTAAAAAAAATATTTTCTAGAAGAAAACGTAGGCAGTAACCTCATTGACATCACTTTTAGCAATGTTTTTGTGGATCTGATTCCAAAGGCAAGGGAAACAAATGCAAAAGTAAACAAGTGGAACCATATCAAACTAGAAAGCTGCATTATATATAATGTAATACTACTCAGCCATAAAAAGACTGAAATTCTAAAAATAAAATAAAATTTAAAAGGCAAAAAAAAAAGACTGAAATTCTGCCTTTTGTGACAACATAGATAGACCTTAAAGGTATTATGTTAAGTGAAATAAGTCAGAAGGAGAAAGATAAATATAAATATAAATACTGCTAAATTTTTGCTCAGGAGTGTGATTTTTTTCTCAGGCATTCAAGGATGGACATCTTGAAGTCATTTTTGATGTATTTAATTTTTTTCCTCTGTGCACGCAGATAAAAATTGAAACGTTCTTTCCTTGAACTTCCTTTTAATTATGCCTCTTTCTTTCTGTTTTCCTTACCATTGTCCTTGTTCTGAACTATATTAGCATATATCTAGGTTACCATAACAGATTATTACTGGACATTTTTGACTAGTTTTCATTACCTTAAAATCACCCCACATAGCCCCTGATTAATTGTTCTTACGACATAATAACAACTTGAATACAAATGCTCCTCATGGAAGACAACCTCAGCAGCTTGTAAAAACTCAATTAGTGGACATCTTCACTTTACCCACAAGGCTCAAGGGGTTCAGCACCATTTCTGGTGCTTCAGAGGTAGGCATCATCTCCAATCTACTGGGATGCACAGACTGCTGTTATCAAACTTATACTGAACAAAGTAATTGGCTCCCAAGGCTAATTTGACTCCTCTTACTTTCTTTGCCAACTTCTTGAGATCTCTCCTTCAATTATATATCTTTTTGTATATATATGCTACTTGAACAGTAATTACTTAATTTTTAGTTACATATGTATGTATATGCCCCCATTTACATATACACACACATATATATACCTATATCTAAGCATTTCATATGTATGTGCTACTAGAGCTATGATTAGTTAATTACTGACTTATATTTGCATATAAATCACATAAGCTATAAATACGGAAGTCTAGAGCTCTCTCAGGAAAGAGTTGATGGCCTTTTGTCTGGTATCAGACATGGTGGTTGGGATTCCTACAGCTATCTTATAACCTTGAGTATGGGTGCCATGTAAAAAAGGATAAAAGGCAAAAAGATAGAAGAAGTCTAAATCACTGTTGTCTCCTTAGAAAACAAGATTAGCCTTGGACTGACCACTTCAGGCTGCCTTTTTGTGTTTAAGACATTGTATTTAGGTTTCTGGTAAGAGTAACCATAAGCTATTCCTACCTATGATACAGTATAATCTAAATGGCATTAAATCAGAAACAACCATTAATAGGAATATGGTTTAAGAAATTATGTCACATGAACTTTATAGATTTTGATCAGAAGATTCAGGAAAATGATTTTGCATGGGGTAACTCTCTCCCCGTTCTTGAGTGTGATCCATACTCTCAACTCCCACCTAATCCCCTGTTTCTATGCAGCCTTTAATATAACAATTTTCGAGTATGTAGATGCATAAAAATATGTGTGTGTCTTATATACTATGACTGAAGTTATTCAGAATATCTATGTACATAGAACTTAAAACTTATGTGCAAAAATGAAAATTGTATTTAGCTGGTGGGGCCATAATTGATTTTCTTTTTCATTTTTCAAAATTATTTTTGCTATTGTTGCAGCTTTGAAATTAAACATTTAAATTTTTTTATAAAGAAGCAGTTGATTGTGATTGATGCTGAGATTTGGGACTGGAAGGCTCTGGAGGGGATGAGGGATGATTTTTCAACATGTATATTTACTTTTTACTACTTAATACTTAAATTTTAGCTAAATTATCAGGAGGCAGAAGAGTGATTAGAGTTGGGAGGTTATGAAATAATTACGTGAAAAGCAAAAATATAACGTAATTCTATAGATTTACTAAGTTGAATGGTAATGTTTTTTCTTCTTCAGTTTTGACACTCTAGTAATAATTTCCTCACCAATTCACTTAAAAATAGACACTGTCTTCTGTGATATCAGTCTAAAAATGTTGTTACATACATGTCTATATTATGCTTACTCCCAAAGCAATGAAGTTAGTAGGGTTGAGGGCTTTAACAGTGTAAGAGCTCTGTCAATGATTTTTAAGCCATAAGTATCCTTTATCTAACAATGTTCCAACCCTTTAACCTTGAATTATTTATTTAAGCAGAAATACAACTTTCCACTGAGTTCAAGTCTGTGAGCATTTTCGTTCTGCCTGAATGTTAGGTTAATAGTCAGGTGCCAGAAAAAATTCTACATAACACACTAGATTAATAGGGCCTATTTTAGTAATATTTAAAAAAATTCAGTGCTAGTCAGGGTTCTCCACAGAAACAGAACCAGTGTGTGTGTGTGTGTGTGTGTGTGTGTGTGTGTGTGTGTGTGGAGAGAGAGAGAGAGAGAGAGAGAGAGAGACAGATTTTGAGAAATTGAAATGCATGATTTTGAGGACTAGCTAGTCTGAAATCTCTAGGGTAGGCTGGCAGACTGGGAACTCTCAAGCAGCAGTTGATGCTGTAGTTTTAAGGTAGAATTTCTTCTTCCTTAGGGAAAATTCAGTTTTGCTTCTAAGGACTTCCAACTAATTGAATGAGGCCCTTCCACATTATCACGAATAATCTATTTTGCTTAAAATCAGTTGATTATAGATGTTAACCACAACTACAAAATATCTTCACAGCAACACAATAGATTAGTGTTTGAAGTTAGTAGGGTACCATAGCCTAGCCAAGTTGATGCATTAAACTATCACAGTCTATCCCTTGTCAACTTGGCACTCATATGCATCTCTTTAACCATACTTAACTCTTCAGTAAAAACAATAACAATGTCATACTTCCATCTAACATGAGACAAGTCTCTTGTGTAAAAAGAAAACTGTGCTAACCCTTTCCCCAGGAGGGAATGTGAAATCCTTGGGTAATGTTCATTCTTTTCCATGTTATCCTGTAACTTGAATGCTGTCATGTAAACTTAACTATTATGAATACATCTTATGTTGGATGATAATTGGTTAAGAAAAGAAAGATAATATTTATTATATACAGTATATATAATTAATGGTATAAAATAATATATAAAGATATAAAATAATATAATATACTATAATATGTATACATACGCACAAAAATATTTACAACAATATAAAGAAGAAATACTCATAGTAATCAGTCTTCATTTCTGCAACTCATCACATGATCATAGCTGGTATTTATAACTACCTTCTTCTACTACCCATTCTGTATTTCCTTTGCCCTCAGCAATCCCCTTAGCTGGTAATGGTTCTTTGCCTAATGCGCCACCTCAAACCTTCATTCATGAAGTGTCTGGGTCATTAGTAGTCCTTTCTGATTTGGGTTGTCATAGTTTTCCATTGACAGGGCATGATAGCACTAAGAGATGCCCTAAGGGATGTCCTATATTCCAGATTGTGGGGTTGGGAAATGTTAAGATTTTTTTACAAGTGGGAGACACTAAAGCATGTTTGTACACTGTGGACTGAGCAAGTAGAGAAGAAATTGATGATGGAGAAAAGGCGGGGGGATCAAGGAAGGGGGTAAATTCCTTAAGCAGGTTAGGGGATAGAGAACATGGATCACTTTTTTTTTTTTTAGAAATGTATCCCTGACATGTTTTTTAAATATTTATTTATTTATTGGCTGCCTCGGGTCTTAGTTGCGGCACATGGGATCTTCGTTGTGGCATGCGGGCTTCTCTCTAGTTGTGGCATGTAGACTCCAGAGTGTGCAAGTTTAGTTGCCCCGCGGCATGTGGGATCTTAGTTCCCTGACCAGGGATGGAACCCGTGTCCCCTGCTTTGGCAGGCGGATTCTTAACCACTGTATCACCAGGGAAGTCCCTTTTTTTTTTCTTGTTGACAGACTTTATTGTTAAATCACAGAAATCCAATTTCCTCTCACAAATCAGGATAAATCAACCCAGTCAGTATAGTGAGTGATTACTTTCTTTGCCTGTTGATTTAGAGACATGAGGAGACCAATTTGGCTGGGTAGCAGTCTTAACTTCCTGTTCAGTGAAATCATTGTTGTATCTCCTGATGTAAGCATTCCTTCCTTTGAGATTAAGACCTCTAGGCCAACAGAGCATGAGGTCCTGGGGACAGAAAGCATTTTTGCTAGTGCATCACTAGAGGTAACGGTGAGTAGTGTTACTCCTATTTTCACCCCTTGATTCCTAGGCCTGTGAATCCTGGGTATCAGAGAAGAAGTACTATATATTGGATGCTGATTTAGAGCATATACAGAAGGTTACCTCCTTCTTGCAAGGAGTTTCCACCTATCTGGTCCTGTGGCAGAATTTTTGAAAGGGCTTTCCACTATTGTATCAAACCAGCTGCTTTAGGATTACAGGTAACATAGTAAGACTAATGAATTCCTTGATCATGGGCCCCATTACTGCACTTCATTTGCTGTGAAGTGAGTTCCTCGATCAAAAGCAATGCTATGTGGAACACCATAATGATGGATAAGGCATTCTGTAGGTTCATAGATGGTAGTTTTGGCTGAAGCATTGTGTGAAAGGAAGGCAAATCCATATCCAGTATAAGTTTTTATTCCACTAAGAACAAAGTGTTGCCCCTTCCATGATAGATGTAGCCCATTGTAATCAACCTGCTACCACATAGGTGGCTGATTACCCTGAGGAATGGTGCCATATTGGGTGCCATAGTATTGGTCTCTGCTGCTAGCATATTGGGCACTCAGCAGTGATTATAGCCAGGATAGCCTTGGTGAGTGGAAGTCCATGTTTCTGTACCCACGCATAACCTTCATTCCTGCTGCTATGGCCACTTTGCTCATAAGCGCACTGGGAGATGACAGGAGTGGCTGGATAAAAAAGTTAACTGGTGTCCACAAAACAGGTCGTCATATCTACTTGATTATTAAAATCCTTCTCTGCTAATGTCACTCTTTGATGAGCACTCGCATGGGAAATACATATCTTTGCACTTTTCACACATTCAGAGAGGTCTATCCACATACCTCTTGCCAAATGTCCTTGTCACCAATTTTTCAGTTGTGTTCCTTCCAAGTCCCTGACCAATCCAGCCAAATCATCGGCCACAGACCATGAATAGGTCTACAGTCATACATCTGGCCATTTTTCCTTCCAAGCAAAATTTACCAGCAGAGGTACTGCTCAAAGTTCTGCCCACTGGAAGGATTTTCCTATACCTCTGTCTTTTAGCACTGTCCCAGAAAAGTACTTTAGTACTATAGCTTCCCTGTTTGGGGTGGTACCTGTATATTGTGCAGAATCATCTGTAAACTAGGCCCAAGTGTTCTTCTTCTCATCAGCCAACGGATAGTAATGAACTCCATGAGGATATAGGTGCAGGCTGAGAGAGAAGACCATATAGCAGAAGTGGGAACCATGGGCATTTGGGCCACTTCTTCATGTAACTTATTTGTGCATTGAGAACCTGCTCAGGCCCAATCAAGTATACACCACTTCCATTTGATGATGGAGTGCCACTGTGCATGCCTAACGCTGTGGCTTGGTTAGAACCAGTTACTGGATGTGTTAGGTAACCCCCAGTTCATGATGGGCAGATCAGGTCACGTGGGAATGTGGTGTTCCATGGCTATGTGTTCATTGTCTACATGGCCCAGTAGCAAGGCAAAAGCTGTTTCTCAAAAGGAGAGTTGTTATCTGCAAGGATGGCAGAGCTTTGCTCCAAATTCATAAGGGTCTGTACTGTGATTCACCTATAGGAGTCTGCCAAAGGCTCCAAATAGCATTTCTGTCTGCCACTGAAACTTCAAGCAGCATTGGATCTGGTGGATCATATGGTTCACATGGCAGAGCATGACAGCATGGACTTATTGCAGACTATTCTCCTTTTCTCAGCCCCACTCAAAGCTAGCAGCCTTTGGGGGCCATTGAGTAAATGGGATGGAATAGCACAACTAGATAAAGAATTCATTGCCTACAACATCCAGAGACCCACTAGGCATTGGGTCCCTTTTCTGGTTGTAGGAGGGGTCAGATTCAACAACTTAACCTTAGAAAGGATATCTCAATATGCACCTCACCACTGGACACCTAGAAATTTCACTGAGGTGGAAGGTCCCTGAATTTTTGTTGGATTAATTCCCCAACATTTGACTGGGTTTGGCCAGAGTTGTTGCTACTACTTAGTCACTAAATCCAATCAGCAGAATGTCATCAATTTAATGGTCTTTTGATAATGTCTTGTGGAAGGGAAAGGTGAACAAGTTCTCTGTGGACAAAATTATGACATAGGCTTGGGGAGTTGATATTCCTCCTCTGAGTTAGGAGAGTAAAGATTTATTGTTCACTTGCCAGCTGAAAGCAAATTGCTTCTGGTGGTCTTTGCTAACAAGTTTGAGAAAAGATGGATTTGTCAGATCAATAGCTATATAACAGGTACCAAGGATATGTTAATTTGCTCAAGTAATGAAACCATATCTGAAACAGTAGCTGCAATTGCAATCATCACCTGGTTATGTTTATGATGATCCACTGTTGTTTTCCAAGATCCATCTGTTTTCTACACAGGCTAAATAGACAAATTCAATGGAGATGAGGTGGGAATCACCACCCTTTCATCCTTCTAGTCCTTGATGGTGGCACTAATCTTTGCCATTTCTCTAGAAATGAGGTATTCCCTTTGGTTTATTATTTTTTGGGTAGAGACAATTCTAGTGGTTCCACTTGGCCTTTCCTACTATCTTATTCCTCACTTCACAGGTCAGGGAACTAAAGTCTGAATTCTGTCAGTTTTTGGCTATGTCTATTCCAGTTACATACTCCTGAAGTATAGAAATAACCACAGGATAGGTTTGGGAACCCACTGGACCCACAGTGGGAACGGACCTGAGCTAAAACTCCATTGATCACCTGACTTCCATAAGCCCCTACTCTGACTGGTAGACATTTTTGTTCTCCTGGAATTAGCATCAGTTCAGAGCCAGTGTCCAATAATCACTAAAGAAATGGTATCTCCTTTTCCTCAAAACACAATTACTCTGGGAAAAGGCTGTATGTCCCTTTGAGGTAGGCTGGGAAAAAAATTAAGAGTATAAATTTTTGACAGCATAGCAAGGTCTTTGTACAAGGGGAGCCAGACTCCCCTTCATTCAAAGAGCTTTGGGTCTATAAACTGGCTCAACTCTGGGGATTGATTGAGGGATAGTCATTCTCTGTTTTAATCATTTAAGTTAGACTTCTTTTCATTCCACCTAGAACTCTTCCATGTATACAGATAAAGTAAGAAGTTTGTAGACTGCCCATCTATTTCTCTTTTAGGGATGCCATGATTAACCAATGCCATAGGTAGGTCTTCATTGACTCTCCTTTTCATTATGGTAAACATTCTACCTTATCTTTGGTGCATAAGTGCTACCACCGGTGTCTGCCACTTTGGGATTTAATTATTATCATTGTATGTAGGAATATCAGTTAATCAACAGCAGTTTTTGGTATAATTTCAGACCTACAGAAAAGAGTGACAGTTATGGTGAAATGTGTTTTCTGGACCCTCCCCAGATGGGTGAACATTTCTTTTTTTTTTTTTTTTGGCGGTACGCGGGCCTCTCATGTTGTTGGCCTCTCCCGTTGCGGAGCACAGGCTCCGGACGCGCAGGCTCAGCGGCCATGGCTCACGGGCCCAGCCGCTCCGCGGCACGTGGGATCCTCCCAGACCGGGGCACGAACCCGTGTCCCCTGCATCGGCAGGCGGACTCTCAACCACTGCGCCACCAGGGAAGCCCGGGTGAACATTTCTTACATGATAAAACCAGGCTAACATTCCAACCTCCCTAAGCCTTCAGATCCCTTTCTCTATAATATACCAGCGCAATTCTGGCGCTTCAAATTCATATATTGTAGGCAACTTTTGGTTGGTACATGTTTCAGCCAACCAACTAAACTATTAGAGCCCTTTCTAACCCCTTGAGCTGCAACACTGAATCCAAAATCTCTTTAATGGGTCTGTATCAATAAATTCAGCCTGACCCAACTTTATGTTCCTTTTACCCGATACCTTTATTCTCCATTCTCACACATGCTCCCCATATTTCTGTCCATATAAATTGGAAAAATCATTTAGTTCCTTTAAAACACACTTCCTCATGGGTCAACCATTTTACTTCACCTTCGTCTTTCAAGTCCTGCTGGAAATTAGGTCTATTTACAGGTCTAGAAGCAAACATAGTAGGGTAGATCCAGAGGAGAATCAGTAGTGTCTTACAAGGCAATTACCTCATAAGTTAATTGTTCCTCATAATTGTTAATGGTTTCTCAGGCAAATCAGGGTTAACCTCTTCAGATAGGGGTAGAAAGACTGCCTTTTCTGGCAAAGGTTTTAGCAGAACTTAGGGATTTAATTTCTCCAGCTTTATTTGCAATCTGCCCATATATACCCATTCTAAAATTCAGGATCCCATTCTTTTCTAATAAATAACCTCACTTTAACAGAAGACCCCCTGAAGGATGGTAATTCAATTTGTGTTGAATTTAGCCCCTCACAGGATGAGGCTCTGGGTTTGGTTTTCAGCAATGTCAGAGCTGTGGCTATAGGAGTTAAAGGTTTATTTCAGGGCAGACATAGAAACTGATGTGGAGTGAACTATGTCCTCCCCGAAACTCATTTGCTGAAACCCTAACTCCCAGTGTGAATGTACTTTGAAATTTGGCTTTTAGGAAGCAACTAAGATTAAATAAGGTCATAAGGGTGGGGCTTTGAGCCAGTAGGATTGGTGACCTTACAAGAAGAGGAAAAGAAAGAGAGATCTGTCTCTCTCTCCATGAACACACATCAAGGAAAGACCATGTGAGGACACAGTGAGAAGGTTGCTCCTGTGCAGATCAAGAAGAGAGCCCTAACCAGAAGCGAAGCCCTGTTGGACCTCGATCTTGGACTTCCCAGCCTCAAGAACTCTGAGAATAAAGGTCTGTTGTTTAAGCCAACCAGTCTGTGATATTTTTTATAGCAGCCTGAATGGATTAAGACACAGCCTGAGCTGGCTAACCCAGAAACTTTCAGGTCATTTACAAGGTACTTGAGCTGGGAATTTGAAGCCCTGTACTCATCCTTTTCTTTCCACACTTTGTTCAGTGCAGTTAGTGTTAGAATAGGCAGATAGCTAGATATGAGCAGAGAAAGGGGGGCACGGACCAAATGGCAGGAAACCATACATCTTGTGAACAACAGGGGTCCATGAGCAAAGAAAAGCAGGAACCTCCAGACTGACAGGAAACCACACATTTTGGGTGACAAGGGTCCTGGAGGCAGACAAAGAAAAGTGGAGAAACACTGGAATCTCCAGTGTCTGAATGTAACCTTTTGCTCATTATGCCCCCATTACAATAAAATTAGCCATGCAGATAAGAAGTATCCATTAGGCACCTACACCATGACGCTTCCCATCAAGACTGAATAAGAACAAAAACACTCCTTCCCTCGGGAGGGTGAAGCTGGGATGAAAATCAGGAAATATGACTTAAAACCCCTCCCTTCCCAATGAATATTCCGCCTATTCATTTCCACATACCCTATAACCAGCTTGCCAAAGAAACTCAGGGCAGCTACTCACCTGAGTCTGTCCAGTCTCCCCTTGAGTGTGTACTATAGCTCAGTAAATCCTTGTTTTGCTTTCTTGACCTCCCTATCGCATCTCTGAATTCTTTCTGCAACAAGAACCTACTCTCCAGTAACATTAGGAGTAAACAGCCTATCTCATTATACTTGTTGTTTGACAAAAATATTCTAAGGTATCAAATTCAGGGTAAACAGAAACTTGCCTTTTATAAGTATTTGACTTGGGGGATTCAATAATGATGTTTTACATATCTCTATTGCCATGTTATGTCATGGACTTTTACTGCATCTTTACCACTGGAAATAGTCATTAGTTAGATTCAACCAACTGAGGATCAGAAATATTCCCCCCAAAAGTTTCAGAAAGTTCCAAAGAGCAAAAATTGAATTTTACAGCTTCTGGCAACTATTTACTTAGCATTCACGTTATATTTACAATTATTTACATTGTATTTACATTGTATTAGGTAATAAGTAATCTAGAGATTATTTAAAATATAACGGAAGATGTGCAAAAACTATGTGCAAATACTCTACCATTGTATATAAGGGACTTGAGCATCCACGGATTTTGGTATCCAAGGGGTGGGAGTGGGGGGGGGGAGGGGAGTTGTGGTCCTTGAACCAATCCTCCATGGATACCAAGGGAGAACTGTAAATAGATCAATTTTTTTTTTCAAGGAATTGGCTGGCAATTGGGCAGGCTGGCAAGTTTGAAAAGCTTAGGACAGAACTGTAGGCTGGAAACACTCAGGTAGGAGTTGATGCAGCAATTTGAGGCAGAATTTCTTCTTCTTCAGGGAAACGTCAGATTTGCTTTTACAGGCTTCCCAAGGATTGCAAGAGGCCCATTTACTGTTGAGAATAATCTCCTTTACTTAAAGTCTATTGATTTTAGATCACATATCATCCACCACATCATCACCACATCTATAAAATACCTTCACAGAAATATATAGATTAGTATTTGATTGAACTGTCCTCTATAGCTTAGCGAAATTAACACATAAAAACTAATCGTCCCAAGTAGTATATGATAACTTACTGGATCTACACTATCCAACTGCCTGATTCACACTGAAGTCTCTTTCTATACCTTGTAAATAACTTATTTGTGAAAATTTATTTTAAGAAGCTTGTAATTGTTTTTACCCTAGTCAAAATTGTTTATATAACATACTGTGCACATTGCTTAATGTAGGCAGAGCAGAATCTTTGTTTCCTGAGGATACATTATAAAATTCCCCTCCTTAATAAAGTTGTGTGTGGGAAAACATTTAAAAAAATACAAAAATATCTGTGAACAAAAATATTCATACTAATTTATAAAACTATTCCCTACCCAGGTAATTTTCCTCTCTTAATACAAAAATCTCTTCTTTCCCACTGTATGCGCATTATTCTTAGCAGCCCCTCAAAAAAATTCTCACTTGTAAAGTTCATTTGCATTGCCTGTTGGTATTCCAATGTATGACTATTCCATTATATATTTACCCATTCTATTGTTGAAGGACACTTAAGGTGGTGTCAGTTTGGGGCTATTAGAAATAATGGTGCTGTGGACATTACTGTGCATGCCTTTTGGTGAATACATACATGAATTTCTTTGGTGTATATGTGTAGGAATGAAATTGCTAGAACAAATGGTATGCTTATATTAAACCTTAATAGGTAGCAAATTCCTCAAATGATTCTATTTTTCTATTTAAACTTCCACCAACAGTACATGAGAATTTCATTTGCACTGCATCCTTGTCAGAATCTGGTACTGTTAAGTTTTGTTTTGTTTTGTTTTTTTAATTTTAAGCCATTCTGGTGGGTGTGCCACTGTGTAGTAGATTTAAGTTGCATTACTCTGTTGACTAATAGGTTGATTTCCAATCCTTAATTTTATTAGCCATTGGGAGGATGAATATTTTATATATATGGATATATACATCTATATCTGTATATACATACATACATATATCTATCTCTGTATAAATATCTGTATCTATATATGTTAGGTGAGGTATTTCTTCATTATTTTGCTCAGTTTTGAAATTCAAGATTTATAACTTTATATTACTGATTATATCTTACAATCCAAGAACCTGGTATATTTATTAAGTTATATTTATTTTAATTTCTGAAAATGTTTTTATAGTCTTCTATGTAAAATGTTTTACTTCCTATAATGTATAACTAGGTATTGGATTAACTTATTTATTCTAAGAATTTATCTGTAGAAACTTTTCATCTGGGTATAGGGTGTACTCTGCAAGTTTTCTGAAAGAAAAACTTTATTTAATGGATATAAGATTATGACTTCTTGTGTTATTTGTATTTCTCTAGGGTATGGCCTATTTCATGTAAATTTTCAAATGTATTGGCATCAAGTTATGCATAAAATATTCTTACTGTCTTATAGGGACAATCTTTAGTGCTTACTTTTTATTATTGTGTGTCTTATATTTATTTTATCAGTCTAGCCATAAGTTTATCAATTTTATTATTTTTAAAGAACCAGTATTTGGCTCTATTAGTTTTTTTTTTCCAATTTTCTTCTTGTAGTAAACTACACAACATAGAATTTACCATTTAGCCATCTTTAAGTGTACAGTTCAATGGTATTAAATACGTTCATAAGTTAATGTTCTACAACCATCACCACTGTCTATCTCCAAAAATCTTCTCATCTTGTAAAACTGAAACTCTGTACCTATTAAACAATAACTCTCCTTTCCCCTCTTCACCAAGTCCCCAGCAACCACCATGCTACTATCTGTCTCTATAATTTTGCCTACTTCAAGTACCTCATGTAAGTGGAATCATACAGTATTAGCTTTTATGTGACTGGCTTATTTCACTTAGCATAATGTCCTTAAGTTTTGTCCATGTTGTGGCATGTTGAAGAATTTTCTTTCTTTTGAAGACTAAATAATGTACCATTGTATGCTTATATCACATTTTGCTTATCCATTCATCTGTTGATAGACACTTGTGTTGTTTCCTCATTTTAACTATTGGGAATAATGCTGCTATGGATATGGGTATACAAATATCTCAGGACCCTGCTTTCAAGTCTTTTGGGTATATACTTAGAAATGAAATTACTACATCTTATGGTAATTCTATTTTTATTTTTTTAAGGAATCACCATACTGTTTTCCATAGAAGCTGTACCATTTTACATTCCCACAGATAGTATACAAGGGTTCAAATTACTCCACATTCTCACCAACACTTGTTGTTTTCTGTGTGATTTTGGTTTTGTTTTTGCTTTTTGGGGGGGATAATAGCCATCCTACTTGGTATGAGATGGTATCTCATTGTAGTTTTGATTTGCAATTCCCTAATGATTAGTGATGTTGAGCATCTTTTCATGTGCTTATTGGATATTTGTATATCTCCATTGTAGAAAGGTCTATTCAAGTCCTTTGCCAAAATTTTAATCAGGTTATTTCAGTTTTCTTGTGGTTGTTGAGTTGTAGGAGTTTTTTATATATTCTATATTAATCTGTTATCAGATATATGATTTGCAAATATTTTCCCATTCTGTAGGTTTCTTTTTTAGTCTATTGATTGCGTCCTTTTATGCATAGCTGTTTTTAATTTTGATGTAGTACAATTTATCTATTTTTACTTTTGTTGCCTGTGCTTTTCATGTGATGTCCAAGAAATCATTGCCAAATCCAATGTTGCGAAGTTTTCCATTCTGTTTTCTTCTGAGAGTTTTATAGTTTTAGGTCTTACATTTAGATTGTTAATCCATTTTGAGTTCATATGTACATTCTGTAAGGTACGGGTTCAACTTTATTCTTTTGTATGTGGAGATCCAATTTTACCAATACTATTTGTTGCAAAGACTGTCTTTTCCGCCATTTTAAGGTAATGGCACCCTGATCAAGAAGCATTTGACGGGCTTCCCTGGTGGCGCAGTGGTTGCGCGTCCGCCTGCCGATGCAGGGGAACCGGGTTCGCGCCCCGGTCTGGGAGGATCCTACATGCCGCGGAGAGGCTGGGCCCGTGAGCCATGGCCGCTGAGCCTGCGCGTCCGGAGCCTGTGCTCCGCGACGGGAGAGGCCACAACAGAGGAAAGCCCGCATACCAAAAAAAAAAAAAAAAAAAAAAGCATTTGACTATATATGTGAGGGTTTTTTTTTTCTGGGCTCGCTATTCTGTTCTGTTGGTCTATATGTCAGTCTTTATGCCAACACTATACTATTGTGATTACTGAAGATTTGTAATAAGTTTCAAAATCAGTAGTGTGACACCTCTACTTTGTTCTTCTTTTTCAAGATTCTTTTGACTATTCAGGTTTCCTTGAGATTACATATGAATTTTAGAATGGATTTTTCTTTTGGGCAAAAAAATTGCAATTTTGATAGGGATTGCATTAAATTTGTAGATTGCTTGATTGGATCTGGGGAATGCTAGGATTGGGCTGCATATAAGTGTATTAATTTTCCACATCTGATGTAACAAATTACTACAAATTTAATAGCCAGAAACATCACACATTTATCACCTCACAGTTTATTTATTTATTTTATTGGAGTAGCTTTACAATGTTCTGTTAGTTTCTACTGTACAACAAAGCTATATGTATAGCTTATGTGTGCATACATCCCCTCTCTCTTGGACCTACCTCCCCCCACCCATCCCACCCATCTAAGTCATCATAGACCACTGAGCTAAGCTCCCGGTGCTATACAGCAGGTTCCCACAAGCTGTCTATTTTACACATGGTAGTGTATATATGCCAGTCCTAATCTCCAAATTCATCCCACTCTCCCAATGTAGAAAACATGTCCATTGTCTATATGTGTGTCGCTATTCCTGCCATGCAAATAGGTTCATGTCTACCGTTTTTCTAGATTCCACATATATGCGTTAATATACGATATTTGTTTTTCTTTTTCTGACTTACTTCACTCTGTATGACACTCTCTACGTCCATCCACGTCTCTACAAAATGACCCAATTTCGTTCCTTTTTATGGTTGAGTAATATTCCATTGTATATGGGTGCCACATCTTCTTTATCCATTCATCTGTCAATGGACATTTGGGTTGTTTCCATGTCCTGGCTATTGTAATTAGTGCTGCAATGAACATTGGTGTACATGTGTCTTTTTGAATTATGGTTTTGTCTGGGTATATGCCCAGTAGTGGGATTGCTGGGTCATATGTTAGTTCTAATTTTAGTTTTTTAATGAACATCCATACTGTTGTCCATAGTGGCTGTATCATTTACATTCCCATCAACAGTGCAAGAGGGTTCCCGTTTATCCACACCTTCTCCAGCATTTACTGTTTGTAGAATTTTTGATGACAGCCATTCTGGCCAGTGTGAGGTGATACCTAATTGTAGTTTTGATTTCCATTTCTCTAATAATCAATGACGTTGAGCAGCTTTTCATGTGCCTCTTGGCCATCTGTATGTCTTCTTTGGAGAAATGTCTATTTAGGTCTTCCGCCCATTTTTTTTGCTTGGGTTGTTTGTTTTTTTGATATTCAACTGCATGACTTGTTTGCATATTTGGAGATTAATCCTTTGTCAGTTGCTTCATTTGCAAATATTTTCTCCCATTCTGAGGGTTGTCTTTTCGTCATGTTTATGGTTTCCTTTTCTGTGCAAAAGCTTTTAAGTTTCATTAGGTCCCATTTGTTTATTTTTGTTTTTATTGTCATTACTCTAGGAGGTGGATCAAAAAAGATAGTGCTGTGATTTATCTCAAAGAGTGTTTTTCTTACGTTTTCCTCTAAGGGTTTTATAGTGTCCAGTCTTACATTTAGGTCTTTAGTCCATTTTGACTTTATTTTTGTGCATGGTTTTAGGCAGTGTTTGAATTTCATTCTTTTACATGTAGCTGTCCAGTTTTCCCAGCACCAATTATTGAAGAGACTGTCTTTTCTCCGTTGTATATTCTTGCCTCCTTTGTCATAGATTAGGTGACCATAGGTGTGTGGGTTTATCTCTGGGCTTTCTATCCTGTTCCATTGATCTATATTTCTGTTTTTGTGCCAGGAACATACTGTCTTGATTACTGTAGCTTTGTAGTATAGTCTGAAGTCAGGGAGCCTGATTCCTCCAGCTCCATTTTCCTTTCTCAAGGTTGCTTTGGCTATTCATGGTCTTTTGTGTTTCCATACAAATTGTACAATTTTTTGTTCTAGTTCTGTGAAAAATGCCATTGGTAATTTGATAAGGATTGTGCTGAATCTGTAGATTGCTTTGGGTAGTATAGTCATTTTCACAATACTGATTCTTCCAATCCAAAAACGTGGTATATTTCTCCATCTGTTTGTGTCATCTTTGATTTCTTTCATCGGTGTTTTATAGTTTTCTGCTTACAGTTCTTTTGCCAACTTAGGTAGGTTTATTCCTAGGTACTTTATTCTTTTTAATGCAATGGTAAATTGGATTGTTTCCTTAATTTCTCTTTCTTAATTTTCATTCTTAGTGTATAGGAATGCAAGAGATTTCTGTGTATTAATTTTGTATCCAGCAACTTTACCAAATTCATTGATGAGTTGTAATAGTTTCCTGGTAGCGTCTTCAGGATTTTCATATCATCTGCAAACAGTGACAGTTTTACTTCTTTTCCAACTTGGATTCTTTTATTTCTTTTTCTTCTCTGATTGCTGTGGATAGGACTTCCAAAACTATGTTGAATTGAAGTGGCGAGAGTGGACATCCTTGTCTTGTTCCTGATCTTAGAGGAAATGCTTTCAGTTTTTCACTATTGAGAATGATGTTTTCTCTGGGTTTATTGTGTATGACCTTCATTATGTTGAGGTAGGTTCCCTCTGTGTCCAGTTTCTGGAGAGTTTTTATCATAAATCAGTGTTGAATTTTGTCAAAAGCTTTTTCTGCATCTATTGAGATGATCATGTGGTTTTTATTCTTTAATTTGTTAATATAAAGCATCACATTGATTGATTTGCATATATTGAAGAATCCTTTCATCCCTGGGATAAATCCCACTTGAACGTGGTGTATGATACTTTTAATGTGTTGTTGGATTCTGTTTGCTAGAATTTTGTTGAGTGTTCCTCGCTCTGCAATTTTTGGGGAGACTTTGAGAAGGATAGGTGTTAGCTCTTCTGTAAATGTTTGGTAGAATTCACCTGTGAAGCCTTCTGGTCCTGGATTTTATTTGCTGGAAAATTTTTAACTACAGTTTCAATTCCATTACCTGTGATTTGTCTGTTGATATTTTCTATTTCTTCCTGGTTCAGTCTTGGAAACTTTTACCTTTCTAAGAATTTGTCCATTTCTTCCAGATTGTCCATTTTATTGGCATATAGTTGCTTCTAGTCGTCTCTTATGATCCTTTGTATTTTTGCAGTGTCAGTTGTAATTTCTTCTTTTTCATTTCTAATTTTATTGATTTGAATCCTCTCCCTTTTTTCCTTGATGAGTCTGGTTAAAGGTTTATCAATTTTCCTTATCTTCTCAAAAAACCAACTTTCAGTTTTATTGATCTTTGCTGTTGTTTTCTTCGTTTCTATTTCATTTTTTTCTGCTCTGATCTTTATGATTTCTTTCATTCTACTAACTTTTTTTTCCCTTCTTTCTCTAGTTGCTTTAGGTGTAAGGTTAGATTGTTTATTTGAGATTTTTGTTTCCTGAGGTGAGACTGAATTTCTATAAACTTCCCTCTTAGAACTGTTTTTGCTGCATCCCATCGGTTTTGAGTCATCGTGCTTTCATTTTCATTCTTTTCTAGGTATTTTTTGACTTCCTCTTTGATTTCTTCAATGATCTCTTGGTTATTTAGTAACATATTGTTTAGCCTCCATGTGTTTGTGTTTTTTAGGTTTTTTTCCTTGAAATTTATTTCTAATCTTATAGCATTGTGGTCGGAAAAGATGCTTGATATGATTTCAATTTTCTTAAATTTACTGAGGCTTGATTTGTGACCCAAGGTGTGATCTATTCTGGAGAAGGTTCCATGAGCACTTGAGAAGAAAGTGTATTCTGTTGTTTTTGGTTGGAATTCCTATAAATATCAATTAAGTTCATCTTGTTTAATGTATCATTTAAAGCTTGTGTTTCCTTATTTATTTTCATTTTGGATGATCTGTCCATTGGTGAAAGTGGGGTGTTAAAGTCCCCTACTATGATTGTGTTACTGCCAATTTCCACACTGTTCCACATGTAGATGTATTTTTTAAGTATTTGTGGGCAGGAAGGTGATCTCCATGTCTTACTCGTCCACTATCTTGAAGGTCCTCTGCACTAGGTGTTTAATTGGGACTGTAGGAGTTCAGATCTTGAGGAGCAGATGACAACCAAAGGAGAATGAGCCTATCAGAAACTGCAATGCAGTCTTAGTCTTCTGAGTCTTTGCTCCAATTAAGATCATCCCATACTTAGTTTATCACGGCGTGGTGGAGTAAACCCACTCAAGAAGCAAATATTATTATATAGAAACTTAGACTTAACACAATGTCTAGGATTTATCAGAAAAATTTCCAGTATATCAAAAAAAACTTCGAAAAATGAAACAGGCAATAGAATTGAACCAACAGATATCACGGTCATTGAAATTATCTGACAAATGTTCAGAGTGAAACACAGAGAACAAAAACAATGAAATATACAGAAAAGAGTATAAGAGACATATAAGGCACAGTGCAAATGATTAACATAATGTAATTAGAGCCATGAAGGAGAGAGGAAAGAAATGTGTAGGGTATTATTGCAAAAGATAATGGCTGAGTTTTCTCCAAAATTGGTTAACAATGTCAAAACACAATTTCCAGAAATTCTACACCCTAAGTAGGATAAATACAATAACCCACACAATGGCATATCACAATAGAAGTATTGAAAAGTCAAAGAGAAAGTTTAAGAACAGTGAGAGGAAATGGAAATACTGATTGCAAAAGGAGCTTTATTCCCAAGAAAACAATAAAGTAGAAGGAACAAATAATAGCAGGAATTAAAAGGAGGGTATAAATAAAATTTCTAAAAGTTATTAAAATAAAATAAGAACATTTTATAAACATATTTATGTCAATAAGTATGAAAATTTTTTGTAAGGGAGTATTCCTAGAAACACACAATATACTAAGACTGGCACACAAAAAAATACAAAATCAGAGCAGTGTCATATCTAATACATAATTTTAATCTGTAATTAAAGAGTTTTGCACAAAGAAGACTTTAGAATAAATGGCTTCACTGGCTAATTCTCTCAAATATTGATGAAAAAATAATACCAAACATTATCCAAACTCATCCAGATAATCAAAAACAGAGGGGCACATTTCAACTAATTTTCTGAGTTCTACATAACCTGGATAACAAAACCTGACAAAGACAGTGTAAGAAAAGAAAAGAAAAGAGCAGACCAATTTCTCTCTTGGCTATAAATGAAAAAGTCTTTATTTATAGATACTATTTATCTATAAATAAATATCAAGTTGAATATCAATCTATACAATTCACATTAAAAGAAAAACAAAAAGGAGGAATATAGTACGATTATCAAATAGGTTAAGAAAAAAACCTTTTGATAAGACTTAATATCCATTCATAAATATCCATTCATGACAGAAACTGTTAGCAAACAAAGAATAAATAAAATTTTAAAATTTTAAATAAGAGGGGCTTCCCTGGTGGCGCAGTGGTTGCGCGTCCGCCTGCCGATGCAGGGGAACCGGGTTCGCGCCCCGGTCTGGGAGGATCCCACATGCCGCGGAGCGGCTGGGCCTGTGATCCATGGCCGCTGAGCCTGCGCATCCGGAGCCTGTGCTCCGCAACGGGAGAGGCCACAACAGAGGAAGGCCCGCATACCACCAAAAAAAAAAAAAAAAAATTTAAATAAGAAAATAAAATTTTCTTATTTGGAAAGACGTAACTCAGAAAACTTAATCACACATCATACTTAATGAAAATAAGTTGAAAAATTTTCTGTGAAGAACAAAATAAATACCAGGATATATTTCATGTATTTTATATATTATATTTTTTATATTTACTTCTATTCAGTGTATTTGGAGGAAAAATATTTCACAATCAGAAAGGGAGAAACAAAACATTCATTATCTGCAGATGGCATAATTGTGAATGCAGAAACTTTAAAGTAGTGTACAAATATTTGATATTAATTATATAGTAATTAATTATATTTATATATAGCAGCAACATACAAATGAAAAAGGAATTTTTAAAAGGATACCATGTGTAAGATACACAAAATCCAATACTTACTTGTGAACCAAACAAAATCTGTGCAATATCTATACAATGAAAAATACAAAACAGTATTCAGAATAATTAAGGAGGACCTGAATAAATGCAGTGATGTATCCTGTTCGTGAATTAACTTATTATGGTATAAATGTAATTCTCCCTAAAAATTGGTCTATAAGTTCAACACAATCCCAGTCAAAATCATAGCAGCTTATATAAAATAGTGCATGTGCATATAAGTAAATCAAAAAGCATATTATAAAATATATATACATGAAAGTGCACAGAGAAAAAGTAGCTAAGAAAAATGTAAAGAATGAAACTAATCTTAGCACAAAAACACTATCAAATATAAAGATTTAATATCTACTTACAGTAATAAAGACAGTATTATTCATATAACAGTAGAAAAACAGTAAAATGGAGTAAGTCCAGGAAGAGACCCTCCCATATATGGTTGCTTGAATTATGACAAAATTAGCATTTTAATGTAGTTGTAAGAATATACTAATTTCCAAAATTATGATGACCCTCATATCACAGATTTGATGGACCTGTTTCTAAATTTTATTTAAATAGAATTGTGTGTATGTATTATTTTGTATCTAGTGTATTTGCCTCTTTCTAGGAATCATTATTGTTATTGAATGTGACATAGCTCCTTCATTGTCATTACTGTATACTAATGCATTGTTTGAGATATTGTGCTTAATTCAGTAGTGACAAGATAGAATCCCTAAGGGCATTAGGTTTTGTGGTAATGTTCAATTTGTCTTTCTGGTTGCTGGTTACATAGTTGTGTTCACTTTTATAAAAAATTAATGACATCATCACATAATTTGTGTAGTTTTATGTATGTGTTTTAATTCAACAAAAATTTTACTTTAAAAAGTAATTATATTGTTAATTGGAATTTCTACCTGGCAATCAGGTAGACTCCTCTCATTAGACACACATGAATTGACAAAAGTAATATCTGGTCTTTGCGATCCCCCTAAGGCACATTCCTGTATCTGATTACTGAACATTTATCTGATACCCTCAGAGAAACATAAACTCAATGTCAAAATACTTCAAATCCTCTACATAGTTTGAAGGACAAAACAAAATGATCAGCATATAGCAGAATTATTTCAACTAACTGCTAAATAATTTAAAATAACCATGGGGACCTCCCTGGTGGCGCAGTGGTTAAGAATCCACCTGCCAATATCACTGATGAACATAGATGCAAAAATCCTCAGCAAAATACTAGCAATAAGAATCCAGCAGCACATTAAAAGGATCATACAGCATGATTAAGTGGAGTTTATCCCAGGAATGCAAGGATTCATCAATATATGCAAATCAGTCAATCAATGTGATACACCATATTAACAAATTGAAGTATAAAAAACATATGATCATCTCAATAAACGCAGAAAAATCTTTTGACAAAATTCAACACCTATTTATGATAAAAACCCTCCAGAAAGTAGGCATAGAGGGAACTTACCTCAACATAATAAAGGCCATATATGACAAACCCACGGCCAACATCGTCCTCAATGGTGAAAAACTGAAACCATGTCCACTAAGATAAGGAACAAGACAAGGTTGTCCACCCTCACCACTATTGTTCAACATTGTTTTGGAAGTTTTAGCCACAGCAATCAGAGAAGAAAAAGAAATAATTGGAATCCAAATTGGAAAATAAGAAGTAAAGCTGTCACTGTTTGCAGATGCCATGATACTATACATAGAGAATCCTAAAGATGCTACCAGAAAACTAATAGAGCTAATCAATGAATCTGGTAAAGTAGCAGCATACAAAATTAATGCAGAGACATCTCTTGCATTCCTATACACTAATGATGAAAAATCTGAAAGATAAAATAAGGAAATACTCCCTTTTACCATTGCAACAGAAAGAATAAAATACCTAGGAATAGGGCTTCCCTGGTGGTGCAGTGGTTGAGAGTCCGCCTGCCAATTCAGGGGACATGGGTTCGTGCCCCAGTCCGGGAATATCCCACATGCCATGGAACAGCTAGGCCCATGAGCCATGGCCGCTGAGCCTGTGCATCCGGAGCCTGTGCTCCACAATGGGAGAGGCCACAACAGTGAGAGGCCCGCATACCACAAAAACCAAAAAAACCCCAAATAAAACCCTAGGAATAAAACTATCTAAGGAGACAAAAGGCCTGTATGCAGAAAACTATAAGACACTGATGAAAGAAATTAAAGATGATACAAAAAGATGGAGAGATATACCATGTTTTTGGATTGGAAGAATCAACATTGTGCATATGACTATACTACCCAAAGCAATCTACAGATTCAATGCAATCCCTATCAAACTACCAATGGCATTTTTCATGGAACTAGAACAAAATATTGTACAATTTGTATGGAAACACAAAAGACCCCGAATAGCCAAAGCAATCTTGAGAAAGAAAAACGGAGCTGGAGGAATCAGGCTCCCTGACTTCAGACTGTACTACAAAGCTACAGTAATCAAGACAGTATGTTCCTCTCACAAAAACAGAAATATAGATCAATGGAACAGGATAGAAAGCCCAGAGATAAACCTACACACATACAGTTACCTTACCTTTGATAAAGGAGGCAAGACTATATAATGGGGAAAAGACAGCCTCTTCAATAAGTGGTGCTGGGAAAACTGGACAGCTACATGTAAAAGAATGAAATTAGAACACTCCCTAACACCATACACAAAAATAAAGTCCA
>NC_041234.1:17979364-17983144 GCF_002837175.3 Physeter macrocephalus | reverse complement strand
TAATCATTAGAGAAATGCAAATCAAAACTACAATGAGGTATGACCTCACACCAGTCAGAATGGCCATCATCAAAAAATCTACAAACAATAAATGCTGGAGAGGGTGTGGAGAAAAGGGAACCCTCTCGTACTGTTGGTGGGAATGTAAATTGATGCAGCCACTATGGAGAACAGTATGGAGGTTCCTTAAAAAGCTAAAAATAGAGCTACCATATGACCCAGCAATCCTGCTACTGAGCATATACCCTGAGAAAACCATAATTCAAAAAAGTCATGTACCACAATGTTTATTGCAGCTCTATTTACAATAGCCAGGACATGGAAGCAACCAAAGTGTCCATCGAAAGTTGAATGGATAAAGAAGAAGTGGCACATATATACAATGGAATATTACTCAGCCCTAAAAGGAAACGAAATTGAGTTATTTGTAGTGAGGTGGATGGACCTAGAGACTGTCATATAGAGTGAAGTAAGTCAGAAGAGAAAAACAAATACCGTAGGCTCACACATATATATGGAATCTAAAAAAAAAAAAGTTTCTGCCGAACCTAGGGGCAGCACAGGAATAAAGTTGCAGATGTAGAGAATGGACATGAGGACACTGGTTTGGGGAAGGGTAAGATGGGATGAAGTGAGAGACTGGCATGGACATGTATACACTACCGAATGTAAAATAGATAGCTAGTGGGAAGCAGCCACATAGCACAGGGAGATCAGCTCGGTGCTTTGTGTCCAACTAAAGGGGTGGGATAGGGAGGGTGGGAGGGAGACGCAAGTGGTAGAAGATATGGGGATATATGTATATGTATAGCTGATTCGCTTTGTTGTAAAGCAGAAACTAACACACCATTGTAAAGCAATTATACTCCAATAAAGATGTGAAAGAAAGAAAGAAAGAAAGGAAGAAAGAAAGAAAAGAAAGAAGAATCTAGATCTCCCATCAGCTCAAGTGGTAAACATGATCCAATAATACCATTCTCAATATTCTTGTGTTCAATGTGGTGCTTTTCTTCATTCAGACCTGTGCTGGTCATTTTATTTGCACCTTGCCAATGTAAGTTATCAAGTTAATAACTACACTAAGAATACCTAAATTTTACAATGACCAAACCATAGCCCTGAGAATTTTGTGTGGGAAAATAAAGCCTCCATGTGTATGATATAAGGATCTAACTTGGCAATGCTAAGATTTTAGAAAATAAAAGAAAACAAATATGATAAATCTATGATGAACTGGCAGTTTCATTCTCCACAATATTGGCCTAATTTGTTTTTTGTAATGATATGTATTTCCACTAAAGCTGAAATATTTGATAAGAAATCCATGGAGTCAAATGGCATAGCCTCCAAATTTGAACTTATACTTTTAACTTTTCTGTCTATGTAAATTAATAATTCTGGCTCTTACACCACTGATGTCTTTAAGAAAGAAAGAAAGAAAGAAAGAAAGAAAGAAAGAAAGAAAGAAAGAAAGAAAGAAAGAAAGAAAGAAAGAAAGAAAGAAAGAAAGAAAGAAAGAAAGAAAGAAAGAAAGAAAGAAAGAAAGAAAGAAAGAAAGAAAGAAAGAAAGAAAGAAAGAAAGAAAGAAAGAAAGAAAGAAAGAAAGAAAGAAAGAAAGAAAGAAAGAAAGAAAGAAAGAAAGAAAGAAAGAAAGAAAGAAAGAAAGAAAGAAAGAAAGAAAGAAAGAAAGGAAGGAAGGAAGGAAGAAAGAAAGAAAGAAAGAAAGAAAGAAAGAAAGAAAGAAAGAAAGAAAGAAAGAGAGAAAGAAAGAAAGAAAGTATCTGTCTGACAGTGTAGGGGACATGGGTTTGAGCCCTGGTCCAGGAAGATCCCACATTCCTCGGAGCAACTAAGCCTTTGCGCCACAACTGTTGAGCTTGTGATCTAGAGTCCGTGAGCCACAACTACTGAGGCCGTGTGCCACAACTACTGAAGCCTGTGTGTCTAGTGCCTGTGCTCTGCAACAAGAGAAGCCACCACAATGAGAAGCCTGTGGACCTCAACAATGAGTAGCCCCTGCTCGTCACAACTAGAGAAACCCCGTGCACAGCAACGAAGACCCAATGCAGCCAAAAATAAATAAAATAAATAAATTTAAGATAACCTTGATAAATATTGGTAAATTTATATGGTTAACATATTAACAATATAAAAGAAAAATAAATAAATAAAAAGAACCAACTAAAAATATCATATAAAGAAAACATAGTAGGTAGAAAACAATAACCAAATAGTGTGGAACAAGTGAAGTGGAAGATTTGAGTGAAGAATTCTTCCAAGTAGCAAGACCTTCTGCAAAAATAACAACTAAAAAAAAAAATAAACAGTAAGTGTATATACTACCCATCTCTTTTTACTTTCCTATTTAAGATGATAAAAATCTAGATATTGATATTCCAATACACTTACTGTTTATTTTCTTTAGTTGTTATTTTTGCAGAATGTCTTGCTATACACTACCAAATGTAGGGTGGATACCTAGTGGGAAGCAGCCGCATGGCACAGGGAGATCAGTTAGGTTTGTGACCACCTAGATGGGTGGGATAGGGAGGGTGGGAGGGAGGAAGATGCAAGAGGGAAGAGATATGGGAACATATGTATATGTATAACTGATTCACTTTGTTGTAAAGCAGAAACTAACACACCATTGTAAAGCAATTATACTCCAATAAAGTTGTTTAAAAAAAAGATGGGTAAATTTTAAAGTAATGGTCAAAATAAAATTCTCAGAAATAAAGATGAAGGAATTCAGGTTGAAAGAACTCATAGATTTTTAAACAGGAGAGATCGTCTTATACCTTTTTTAGATATTGATAAAATTTAAAATTATTAAAGTTTTAAAACTTCCAGACAGAAAGATAGATCGCCTACAGCACACAACATAAGAATCAGAATTTCCACACAACGTGAGATGCTAGCATACTAAATGAAGGGAAATAATTTTAAACTAAAATTTCATATCCAGCAAAAGTTTCCTTCAAATGCGAAGGTCAAGTATGAGAGTTAGCTCAGAAAAGTTGCCACACGAAGATTCTTGTTGGATATTCTTGCCTCCTTTGTCGTAGATTAAGTGACCATAAGTGCATGGGTTTATGTCTGGGCTTTCTATCCTGTTCCACTGATCTATATGTCTGTTTTTGTGCCAATACCGTACTGTTTTGATTACTGTAGGTTTGTAGTGTAGTCTGAAGTCAGGGAGTGTGATTCCTCCAGCTCCATTCTTCTATCTCAAGATTGTTTTGGCTATTTGGGGTCTTTTGTGTTTCCATACAAATTTAAAAGTTTTTTGTTCCAGTTCTGTGAAAAATGTCATCGGTAATTTGATAGGGATTGCATTGAATCTGTAGATTGCCTTGAGTAGCATCGGCATTTTAACCATATTGATTCTTCCAATCCAGGAACACAGTGTATCTTTCCATCTGTTTGTTTTATCTTCATTATCTTTTGTGAGCATCTGATAGTGTTCAGAGTACAGATCTTTTGCCTCCTTAGGTGGGTTTATCCTATGTATTTTATTCTTTTTGACTTGATGGTAACTGGGATTGCTTCCTTAACTTCTCTTTCTGATATTTTGTTATTAGTGTATAGGAATGCAAGAGATTTCTGTGCATTAATTTTGCATCCAGCAACTTTACCAAATTAATTGATGAATTCTAATAGTTTCCTGGTAGTGTCTTCAGGATTTTCACGTCATCTGAAAACAGTGACAATTTTACTTCTTCTTTTCCAATTTGTGTTCCTTTTATTTCTTTTCCTTCTCTGATTGCTGTGGCTTGGACT
>NC_041234.1:17955596-17974823 GCF_002837175.3 Physeter macrocephalus | reverse complement strand
GAGGGGTGGGATAGGGAGGGTGGGAGGGAGGGGGATGCAAGAGGGAAGAGATATGGGAACATATGTATATGTATAACTGATTCACTTTGTTGTAAAGCAGAAACTAACACACCATTGTAAAGCAATTATACTCCAATAAAGTTGTTTAAAAAAAAGATGGGTAAATTTTAAAGTAATGGTCAAAATAAAATTCTCAGAAATAAAGATGAAGGAATTCAGGTTGAAAGAACTCATAGATTTTTAAACAGGAGAGATCGTCTTATACCTTTTTTAGATATTGATAAAATTTAAAATTATTAAAGTTTTAAAACTTCCAGACAGAAAGATAGATCGCCTACAGCACACAACATAAGAATCAGAATTTCCACACAACGTGAGATGCTAGCATACTAAATGAAGGGAAATAATTTTAAACTAAAATTTCATATCCAGCAAAAGTTTCCTTCAAATGCGAAGGTCAAGTATGAGAGTTAGCTCAGAAAAGTTGCCACACGAAGATTCTTGTTGGATATTCTTGCCTCCTTTGTCGTAGATTAAGTGACCATAAGTGCATGGGTTTATGTCTGGGCTTTCTATCCTGTTCCACTGATCTATATGTCTGTTTTTGTGCCAATACCGTACTGTTTTGATTACTGTAGGTTTGTAGTGTAGTCTGAAGTCAGGGAGTGTGATTCCTCCAGCTCCATTCTTCTATCTCAAGATTGTTTTGGCTATTTGGGGTCTTTTGTGTTTCCATACAAATTTAAAAGTTTTTTGTTCCAGTTCTGTGAAAAATGTCATCGGTAATTTGATAGGGATTGCATTGAATCTGTAGATTGCCTTGAGTAGCATCGGCATTTTAACCATATTGATTCTTCCAATCCAGGAACACAGTGTATCTTTCCATCTGTTTGTTTTATCTTCATTATCTTTTGTGAGCATCTGATAGTGTTCAGAGTACAGATCTTTTGCCTCCTTAGGTGGGTTTATCCTATGTATTTTATTCTTTTTGACTTGATGGTAACTGGGATTGCTTCCTTAACTTCTCTTTCTGATATTTTGTTATTAGTGTATAGGAATGCAAGAGATTTCTGTGCATTAATTTTGCATCCAGCAACTTTACCAAATTAATTGATGAATTCTAATAGTTTCCTGGTAGTGTCTTCAGGATTTTCACGTCATCTGAAAACAGTGACAATTTTACTTCTTCTTTTCCAATTTGTGTTCCTTTTATTTCTTTTCCTTCTCTGATTGCTGTGGCTTGGACTCCTAAAACTATGTTGAATAAAATTGGCAAGAATGGGGATCCTTGTCCTGTTCCTGATCTTAGAGGAAATGCTTTCAGATTTTCACCATTGAGTATGATGCTAGCTGTGGGTTTGTCATATATGGCCTTTATTATGTTGAAGTAGGTTCCCTATATGCCCACTTTCTGAAGAATTTTTATCATAAATGGATGCTGAATTTTTTCAAAAGCTTTTTCTGCATCTATTGAGATGATCATGTGGTTTTTTATTCTTCATTTTGTTAATGTGGTGTATCACATTGATTGATCTGCAGATATTGAAAAATCCTTCATTCCTGGGATAAATCCCACTTGATCATGGTGTCTGATCCTTTAAATGTATTTTTGGAGTCAGTTTGCTAGTATTTTGTTGGGGATTTTTGCATCTATGTCCATCAGTGATATTCGTCCATAAATTTCTTTTTTTGTGATATCTTTGTTTCGTTTTGGTATCAGGGTAATGGTGATAGAATGAGTTAGGAAGTTTTCCTTCCTCTGTACTTTTGGGAATAGTTTTAGAAAGATAGGTGTTAACTCTCTCTAAATGTTTGGTAGAAGTTACCTGTGAGGCCATCTGGTCCTGGACTTTTTTTGGGGGGAGCTTTAAAATTACTGATTCAACTTCAATACTGATAACTGGTCTTTTCATATTTTCTATTTCTTCTTGGTTCAGTCTTGGGAGGGTTTACCTTTCTACGATTTTTTCCATTTCTTCTAAGTTGTCCATTTTATTGGTGTATAGTTGCTCATAGTGGTCTCTAATAGTCCTTTATATTTCTGTGCTGTTGGTTGTAACTTCTCCTTTTTCATTTCTGATTTTATTGATTTGGGGCCCTCTCCCTTTTTTCTTGATGAGTCTGACTAAAGGTTTATCAATATTGTTTATCTTTTCAAAGAAGCAAAAGATGTGGTATATATATATATATATGTCTATATATATATAATGGAATATTACTCAGCTATAAAAAAGAATGAAATAATGCCATTTGCAGCAATATGGATGGACTTAGAGATTATCATATTAAGTGAAGTAAGTCAGACAAAGGTAAATATCATGTGATATTACTTTATGTGAAATATATAAAAAGATACAGATGAACTCATTTACAAAACATAAATAGACCCACAGACATAGAAAACAAACTTACAGTTACTGAAGGGGATAGCAGGGGGCGGGGGGAGAGATAAATTAGGAGTTTGGGATTAACATATACATGCTATTATCTATAAAATATATAACCAACAAGGACCTACTGTATAGCACAGCAAATTTACTCAATATTTTTTAATAATCTATAAGGGAAAATGATCCAAAAAAGATTATATATATCTGAATCACTTTGCTGTATGCTTGAAACTAACACAACATTGTAAATTAAGTAAACTTCAATTTTTTTAAATGGTTAAAGAAAAGATTCATGTTGAAAACACATTTGGAGGGTGTGTCCCAATAAGAGGATAAATAAATCTACAAGTTGCAGCAAAAGACACTAAAAATAAGAATTATACAACAGTTTGGTGATTGTTTTCTTTTCTTAAAAATATCTAAGATCAAAGAAAAGAAAAAAATGTGTATCCTTAACAATGAAGAACTATAGTTTTGTACAGTATGCACTTGATAGAAGTGGAAGTGATAGAGATTAAAGAACAAGAAATTTGGGGAAATATTTATTTTTCTTTAGAAAAAAAGCTGTGCATTTAAAATATGTGTAGGACTAATTACAATGAGTTTGGTCCTAAGACAGGATCAATGAAAAATATGCAATGTTTACCTTTCAAACCAGCAGAAAAACTTGTCATGACTCGTGGAAATATTGAAAATGCAAAAAGCAAAAAAAAAAAAAACAAAAAAGAATGACACAACACTTCTCATATTTTATTGGCAAAAGCAAGTCACATGGTGAATCCTGATATCAGTGGGGGAGGAAAGTATAATCATACAATGAGGGGCAGCAAATATTTTAAACAATTATATAATCCATGAGAATAAATACAAAACAGAATAAGATACATTACACAATAACAGTTTTGTATATTAAAAATACTTACATAAAATACAGTGCAAGAAAGCAAACCAAAACATTTGAAGCACATTATAATGATTTCCTATGAATGGAGGGAAAATACTGGAAGTGGGAAATAAAAATTTTTAAATAGAGATAATATTTAAAAACTAAACTAAAATAAATTAAAATTCTCCAGAAAAATAAAAAAAATAGCATATACCCGGAATATATTGCTTTGGGTATGGTGTGAATAAAGTTATCATGAAAGGGATTTGTTGTCCTTTTCTCTAGAGAGACTGTGGAATTTATTAAATAAAGAGAAATATGTTGCTCAAAGGAAAACTTACATTCAGATGTGAAGGAAATCTGCTAAGTAGCTTAAGCTGAAGAAATATTTTTTTGTAGAGGATTGTAGTCTTAGAAGTCAGCCTCAGAATACAGTAATTACCCCTTGTGCTCAGTTTCCCTTTCTGCAGTTTCAGTTACCCAAAGTCAACTGCAGTCTGAAAATATTAAATGGAAAATTCCAGAAATAAATAATTCATAAGTTTCAAATTGTGTGTCGTTCTGAGTAGCATGATGAAATCTCATGGCATCCCACTCTGTCCTGCCCAGGATGTGAATTGTCCTTCTTTTCAGCATATCCATGTTCTATATGCTACCTGCTCATTAGTCACTTAGTAACCACACCTGTTATAAGACTATCACAGTCTTGCAGTGTTTGTGTTCAAGTTTTTACTTAATAAATGGCCCCAAAGTGCAAGTGTAGTGATGTGGGCCATTTAGGTGTCCTCTTACTGTCCATAAGTTATAAATTAAACTTTATCATGTATATGTATGTATGTATAGGAAAAAGCATAGTATATATAGGGTTCAGTACTGTCTACAGTTTCAGGCATCCACTGGGGTTCTTGGAACATATTCCCCACAGTTAACGGGGGAACTACCGTATATGAAAAAGGAAAATGTTTATATTCCTGGCACAAGAGAAAAAGAAGTTTTATTATGTTTGTGAAGTTTAGTGAGGATCTAGTACATTTAACCAAAGAAGGAGGAATGCTCTGGATTTAGAAATGAGAGCAATAATTGGAATTTACTAATACGGAGCAAATAAAAATATAAAATGAACACTCCCATTTCCCTTGATGACTGTATAACAGGACTAAAGAAAATATGGGCAGATTTTAAAGTAAGATGAGCAACTTCAGTAGAAGACATTTCAGGCATTAGTTGGTGAGTTTAAAAGTGTTGGAGCAATTTTAGATGATACTGGCTTATGCTCTGAGGAAAATGCTAGAGAAGTAGTTGGATTGTGACTAGAGAGACAATAAGGTTTATTAAAGGGTAAATGGGCAATACCATAATTAAGCAACTTCTGATATGGTTGTAGTATGGAGTGGGAATGGCATGAAACATTGTAGGTGTTATTATTCTACTCTGCCACTTGACAGTAGGCAGGCAAACGATCTGTGAGTTCCCTTAGCAAACCAAGCATTCATGTTTCCATATTTCACAGTATGAGAAACCCCACAATGTAAAGTGTAGAGGGATGTTAGAATAAGAAACAAGTTAGCCGAAAAAGCAGAGAGAGGAAAGGTTGTTTGCATGCCCAGGTCTTGAACAAGAAGCAACTGGATTTTCCATCTAATACAAAGCAGAAATCCCTTCTAGAAGTCATTATTCATAGATTCAAGGATGTTTAGGCAGGAAGTAGAATCATCATCCAGTCCTGCATCATTGGCACCCTGATGTAAGCCACACACCTGGTCAGTTGTGAGGTTTATTGTTAATTGAATCAAATTAACAGAAGAAAGGAAAAGAATTGAGAGAATGTACACATCTACAGAAAGTAGGCTCTTAAGATTTTAACTCCGGCTTAGGTTTCAAGATAAGCCATCAAAGAATGGCATATTGTTTTCCCTTGCCATTTCCTTTGCCTCTCTGGGGAATGTGGGAGGACGAATGGCTGAGTGAGTAATGATATGTAATAATATCACTAATTTACCATGATCTTTATTTGATAAAAAGCAATCAAGGAAATCTTTTTGCACCACTTTTAGACTCTATGTCGTTAAATTTTCTATTCCTCTTCTCTTCCAAAATCAGATTTTAAGCACATTTAGCCCACTGAATATACTTACTTTGGCATCAGTGACCAGAATCTTAACAAAGCACATAATATTTTCTTTCCATCCACTCATGTTGACTTTAAAGATATTGTTGCACTAAACCTCTAGTCACTTACAAATGCATAACAGTGTATTTTCTTCCCAGTCAGAGTTATGAGAGATTATAATGCACATAAATCAAATTGTGTTTCACCCTATGTGAGAAATTTCAGGTCTCTTATCGTTCAGGTTAAAAAAAATGACATCTCAGAAAAAGTATTTGGCATAATTTGTCTCTCTTTTAGGCCCTTAAACTAAAGGAAAAATGGTAATAACTCATCACCAAGAAAAGATCTAAAAATGCACAGGTTTAACTGTTTTTCCCTGCTAGAAGGCTGACACCTTGAATTTTTTTATTACAACTTAAAAATGTATTTTATTACATAAGTCAAAACATCCAGTATGGATCAATCCAGTACAATAGATTGTTTAATAATTCTATGCTATGTTTCAGGTAAAAAATTAAAGTTTGAATCTAGAAACCAAGGGGACAATATAAAACAAGTGTATATCCCTCAGAAAAAATTACCTATACATGGTAAAACCTAACATAAGATTTATAAAGAAAACTATTTATCACAAAATAGGATAATAATATAGTAACTACAGTATAATTTTTAAGAACCCTAAAGAGTAGGATCTAAGATCAGGCATAGTCCTAAACACAAGAGATATGAGAAATAGACATGTAAATAAATACACAGTTGAGGTTAAGTGCTATAACAGAAATAAAGCACTTTTATTGCCATTTATGAAACACACAAAAGTTGTAGTAGAAACCCAGAAAACATTATAATACATAAAAATCTCTTGATTTTGTAGGATATAAGACTTCATAAATTAGTTTATTGATTTTTGATTCCTACAAAATAATATCTAATCATGGGAAACAGGTATTTTCATACTTCTAAGAAATGGTGAAGAAAAATTCAGACCAAAACAAAGCTTCGTGGAAATGTCAGTAAAAAAATGAAATAGCATCTGTGCTTTTGTTCTGTTAAAAGCTATTTCTGTTTTAAGAAAGTCAGGTGAATAGTCTAAATGTTAATGTGTATAGACATCTAAAAGAATGAAACATCAAAATGAATATGTAAACACAGAAGTGTGGAAAATAATTGAAAATGGTCCGGTATGGGAGTAGGATTGTCTGTGCAACAGTAATTTTTCGGCATGAAGAGACAAAAATTTCCACAATCAACGGCTTGATGCCATAATGATAATATGGGTTAATATGCTTAACATTTCTGTAATACTGAAATCTTGAAAATTTTTTGAATTGTTGTATACGAGGCAAGCAATTATATCCTCCCCACTGCTATCTTGTCTTTATATTAAGAACTAAAATATACAAAATACCATCCTATTCTAAGGACAAAAAAGAAATTCAGGGGAAAATGACGAGATCCGAGTATATTAACTTATCAGATTTAGCCAACCATTTTCTATGCATCATAGCAAGGACTCTGTCTGGAGTATTATAAATGAGTGCTTCTGAATAATGACAACACTAATGAAACATCTACAGGTTGTAACTCCATCTGCTCTTTTGTTCAATTTGCCATGTGAGTTAAATGGCGGAACAAGAGTCAGGGAGTGATGAGGCAAAACTGCTTCAAACTAGCCTACACAGCTCTATCAAATTCTTAAGAGTCTCAATTTGGACAATTTTGTGTAATAAGATAAAGACATTTTTAAACAGGAAAGGAAATTGATAATGCATCTTCATAAGGTTTCCAAAAGAAATCAGTAGCAGGAATTATGTTTCTAGTTAATAAAGCATCAATGGCATACAAATCCTAGACTCACCCAATAGCAAATATAAAAGAAAAGAAGCAAAACATGACTTGGCAATCTCCCATTTTCAGTAAATTCCACTGGACCGTTTTCTAAGACTTTCACAGCAATCATGATGGTGGTAACAGAAAAATATTGCTCAAGATTGAATTAATTCATTGACTTCATCAAGAAATATTTATTTGTCAACACATATACATCAGGAGCAATTAAGGTATAGGGTTACAGCAATGAACGAAACAAATCCATGAGAAGCTTGCAGTACAGACATGTAGACAGTAAAAGTATATAAATAAAATATATAATGTGTTATATAATAAGTGCTACAGTGAAAAAGAAAACAGGACAATCTTTCATACTAATTCTGTTGGACATGTGTATCAATTTTGTTTGGTATTACAAATCCTGTATTTGTCTTAAATGAATGTCTATTTATCTTCATCGTTCCAACTCTATTTCAAAATGTTCTGAAATTTGGTGGCTAACGTCAATTTTGTTATTCTAACCATGACTCTAATGATTTTCTAATTCAAACCCTTCTCAGACTTCAGCTTTCTAGAATTGTTTTTTGCCTTTTCTCTTTAGGAAAATCCCTCCATTCCATTTTTAATGTTAGTTGCCCTTTCTGAAAAATGCCAAACTGTGTCTTGACTTACAAGGCTACTACATATAATTGTGCAAGTTGGGTCCTATGAAAATCCAGATATCATTCACATGGGCTCAAGTGTATGGCAACACATAGAATTGTGCAACACACAAGTTAACTCAACCATAATGGCTGCCCTCAAGAATTTTCAACTATTTTAAGCTGCTAAATTTTGAGAGTTTGTTGTGCAGCAGAGATTACTAATTTACCTATGAACTAGGTTCACCTAGCATTACACTATTATTCGTCATGATAGACGCATAGTATGTTTTCTTCTTTTTTGTTGTTCTCGGTTTTTATTATAGGGGAGTTTCTTTACCCTCTTCACTGCTTCTAATATGCTCATATCTTTTGTACCAGGTGTTACGTTTTTAAATTATAACACCATATTTTTTGCATCATTTTCTGAATACCTGATATATGTAAGAAACAAAAATGAGTTTAAAAAAGGAAGAAAAAACAATTTATTGTCTTCCAGATAAACACGTCAATTTGTTTAAATATCTCTATAGATCAACTGTTAAGCATAGGAATCAAGGCCTACAGATTATTTATTATGTGATAATTCAGAGCATGTATTTGGAAAACAACATAAATTGGTTAATTAGCATAATCCCAGCACTCAGACCTAAAGCTGCAACAGGACTGAGGGTAAATATTTTCTCATATTTACAAGTTTAAATTTCTAAAAGTTGTTTGTTCTTGATTTTATGCCTTGAAGATAATTTGATGAAACATTCAATAAGCAATTATTCTTAACCATTCTATATCGAAATACTGCCACATCCTAGGCGTCTGCTTTCTTTGAAGAAGAGCCATGTCTATTATTACCTTTGGCCTGATTTTCAGTGAGAAACAATTGGCCAAAATTACATTGTTATATAATTCAATGATCTGAAAAAGCCAATATACTTGTTATAGGAATTCAAATAAAATAAAATGTAATATTCATATATAATGTGGATAGAAGTATCATGAATTACAAGACACTTAGTGAATTTAGAAAATTAAATATTGAATTATCTTTCTAGGTTTTTCCTTCTCATCTATAAAATCAGAGGCTAGAGTTTGATGACCATTTAGGTCCCTTCAAACCCCCAAATTCAATGATTCTAGAAAAAGCTTAATAAAAATAAAGGAAAAAATCCAAATTAATAAGAAAATGTAAATATCTTACATATGGTGCTTTGAACCTAATAATGTGATCAAATACAAATTTATAGCTTTATTATAAATTATTTAAAATATTTTTGGCTTTCTTAATGATTAATATTTATAAAGCAGTCATAGTGCCCCCAATCCACTATTGAAGAATAAAGCATGCTATCCTCTTACTCTACACTAATTAAATAGAACTTATTTTCTTAGTCTCTCACAATTTTGTCATTCCACTTCTTGCCCTGACTCTTTAAATAAGATTAAAAAATCTTTACACTTTTCCTGAGGATATTACCTAATGAACTTGTTCCAACTTACATTTTTGTAGAGCTAAAAAGATAACAGTTTCTTCTCCACATTTGCATTCATTGTGCTTCCTTTTACATATTTTTTAGTGGTATGTCAAATGAATTCACTCATTCATTCATTCATGTGTTTTGCCAAATCAAACAATCCAAGAAACAAAAGTATCGAATGCCTACCAGATATCATGGGTCTTAGTTCATGTTCCTCAGAAACAGACTGTGGCAGGGCTTCAGGTACATGTGTTTTACTGAGGATGTGCTCTCAAGGAAAAACTTGCAACAGGAGTTACAGAGGCAGGATAATGAAAAGGAAACAGCTCATTGAGGATGCAGTCTCACCTAAAATCTAGGATTCACCAGTATGGAGGTTTCTCAAAAAACTAAAAATAGAAATACCATATGACCCAGCAATTCCACACCTGGGTGCGTATCTGAAAAAAATGAAAACGCTTATTTGAAAAGATACACATACCTCAATGTTCATAGAAGCCTTATTTACAATTGCCAAGGTATGGAAGCAAAGTAAGTGTCCATCAACAGATGAATGAATAAGAAAGTGTGGTGTATATATATATATATATATATACACACGTATATATATATATATATATATACATATATATATACACACACATATATATATACATATATATATATACACACACATATATATATATATACAATGGAATACTACTCAGCCATAAAGAAGAATGAAATTTTGCCATTTGCAGCAACGTAGATGGACTTCGAAGGCATTATGTTATGTGAAATAAGTCAGACAGAGAAAGACAAATACTGTATGATATCACTTATATGTGGAATCTGAAAAAATACAACAAATTAGTCAATGAAACAAAAGAGAAGCAGACTCATAGATACAGAGAACAAATTGGTGGTTACCGGTGGGGAGGGGGGAGGGAGGAAGGGCAATATAGGAGTAGGGGGGGAAAAAGGGTTATCATGGAATTATATGAAACCATGTGTGTGAAATTTTTGAAAATTATAAAGCACTATACAAGACAAAAAGACAACCCTCAGAATGGGAGAAAATATTTGCAAACGAATCAATGGACAAAGGATTAATCTCCAAAATATATAAACAGCTCATGCAGCTCAATATTAAAAAAACAAACAACCCAATCCAAAAATGGGCAGAAGACCTAAATAGACATTTCTCCAAAGAAGGACCCAGCAATCCCACTACTGGGCATATACCCAGAGAAAACCATAATTCAAAAAGACACATGCACCCCAACGTTCATTGCAGCATTATTTACAATAGCCAGGTCGTGGAAGCAACCTAAATGCCCATCAACAGGCGAATGGATAAAGAAGATGTGGTACATATATACAATGGAATATTACTCAGCCATAAAAACGAACGAAATTGGGTCATTTGTAGAGACATGGATGGATCTAAAGACTATCATACAGAGTGAAGTAAGTCAGAAAGAGAAAAACAAATATTGTATGTAAACGCATATATGAGGAACTTAGAAAAATGGTACAGATGAACCAGTTTGCAGGGCAGAAATAGAGACACAGATGTAGAGAACAAACATATGGACACCAAGGGGGGAAAGTGGCAGGGGTGGTGGTGATGGTGGGATGAATTGGGAGATTGGGATTGACATATATACAGTAATATGTGTAAAATGGATAACTAATAAGAACCTGCTGTATAAAAAAATAAATTAAATTTAAAAAAATTGTAAAGCACTATAGAATTTAAAGAATCTTTCAATCAGTAAAAAAATTAAAAAAAGAATAAAGTCATTTACCCAAGGAAACAATAAAGAAGTGGATCCTCCAGTCTAGTTATGATTGCATCGCCAACTACGTTCTTCATTGAAACTTCATGGGAAACATTGAGCCAAACCATTTACCTAAGTTGCGTGCAAATTCATAATCCAGAGAAAGCTTGAGACAGTAAATGATTATTGTTGGTTTAGTCCATTGAGTTTTGGGGTGACTCCATAGGCAGCAATAGATAACTAATACAGAGTTGTCCAGTGGTAAAACTTTGGGTCCCTGGGTATCCAGCCACCCTTGAAGATCTTGGTATCTTCCTTTCCCTAATGCACAATTACCTTACTACATGGTCATAGGTAACATTATGGAAAGACGGCAGAAATTGCAAATGAATACACGTATTAGGATAGTGTATTAGGACACAGTCTCTCCCTGAGCAGTGAGTACCAAATCTGAGAATTAGTTCAATTCCAGAAACCACAAAGGACTATGACTCTTTGGAAGGACACTACCCTCAGCCTCCTGATAATCCATCTTGGATTTCATTTGATTGTGTATCTGTATATCTTCACCCTAGGAATGTCATATTCTATTAAACATTTTCGTAGCTCTCTTGGCAGCCACTTTAACATTACTATTCATTGTGATAACTGTGCCCACTTGTGATAGCTAAGGACCTCAACCTGGCCTCTGATAGCTTGGATTCCAGTCTTCCTCATTGCTATAAGGCAGCGCAGTTCTATAACAAAAGTTTCTACCATCATCCCTGCCCTACAAAGGACAGCCAATACTGGACTTCTCAGTGATGATCTTGCCTCTCCTACAGGTTTCTTATTTATCACTTTGGTAAATGGGGGCTTTCCCTTGGAACGTAATCATCTGGTGAGTTTCCCAGCATTAGGATATTCGTCTAGCATGCCTATTTCTCTGAGCCTTTTGATCCCTTGCCCCACTATATGTCACAGCACTTCAGGCATTTTTACTTTGCTTAGTGTGGCCCTTCACTTTTTCCAAGATTCCAAGAGCCATCTTTGCAGCATGTTAATGCCTTCAGTGGAGTCCTTGCTAGGGTGTTAAATTCCTATATCATGAGAGTGTACAACTTGTACACTAACTGACCTTATGTTCTGTTCCTTTGATCTCTAACCCTCAGCATCTAGTCCATACCCATTCTCTTGCTCCTTCAGCATATGTTAGCCAGCTCCTTCAACATATAGTTCTTCTTTTCTCTTTACAAGCCCAGCACATTTCTGGACAAGTTATGTTGGCATTTGACTCTTGTTATATTGTGGTTTCCAGGAAAGGAGATGGCAAGGGAATTGCCTTAGGGAGGCAAATATTTAAGGTCTTTGCATGGTCTTAATAGACAGGGGTACACTCATTTCTAACAAGGAGGAGTGGAACCTATTAGGGCCCTGATGTTGGCATAGGAAATCTTCTGAGGCTGAGAAGTCAACCTCTGAAGCTCCACCACTCATAGAATTAAGTCCAGAGCCTGGTCATCTGCTCTATCTGTTCTTTGGCTATAATAAATTAAGGTCATCTTAAATTCTGTGAAAGATATCCTCTGGTTTTCACAGTTTTCCTTAAATTGGTGACTAGTCTCTCTAATCCTGTTATTACCTCTCTTCTAGGAACCACTAGTGCACAGCAGCACCCACTCAATTCTGTAATATTTATGGAATTTTTTCCTCATACCTCTTAAGCAGCAGAGATATTACACCTGCCAGGGTGCTCTTTCCTACCAGTACCACATTTACATCCACCATTGGTGAAATTTTTTAACAATTGTACCTCTAAAACATGTCAAGGGTTAACCATAATAAGTATATTCGACCTACTAGTAGTGTTTGGATCTGTTTGCCTGCTGGCCAGCGAGTAACATACCCCTACAATCCCTTTTTAGAGTTTGCTTCCTCGGACCATACTTGGTACTAATTGTTTTAGAGATAGTTCCCAGGAAACAGACTATGGTAATGTTAATTATGGGCAGAAGATTTGTTAGGGCATGCTTTAGGGAGATACTCCTTTTAGGAAGATGCTCCCACAAGGAAGTAGTGAAGGAAGGACCGGAGAGAGGGACAAAGTGACCCACAATGCCATTGCAGCTGAAGACTCAGTTGATACTATAAAGAGCTCTGGAGCTGGATGGGCCTTCAGAGTTGTCATAAGTTGGGGGAGGGAGGTCATGCCATTAAAAAAAAATGTATTTATTTATTTATTTTATTTTTTATTTTATTTTTGGCCACGCCGGGTCTTAGTTGCGGGATCTTCGTTGTGGCACGCGGACTTCTCTCCAGTTGTGGTGCGCGGGCTTAGGTGCCCTGTGGCATGTGGGATCTTAATTCCCCGACCAGGGATCGAACCTTAGTCCCCTGGATTAGACGGTGGATTCTTAACCACTGGACCACCAGAGAAGTCTCGGCCATGCCATTTTTATCACCACATTAACCAGTCATTGGCCAAGGGGTGCTTCCTGAGAGGGGGGCCTAATCTTGGACAAAGCATTTCCCTGTTGCCAAGTACAATTCCCAGTGAGTTACACAGCTGTGGAGTTGGCAGCTCATATCCCTGGCAGCTGGGAGGAGGATGCCTTGACTCTGAAGACAGGGCCTGGGTGAAGTACCACACTATTCACTACGTATATTGCTAATATTACTGTTGTACATAATAACAACAACAATAATAGTAATAAGATTATTATTATTGCTAACTGTTTGTGATGGTTAATTTGATGTGTCAGTCTGACTAGGCCAAGGAGTGCCCAGATTAAACATTATTTCTGAGCATGTCTGTGAAGGTGTTTCCAGATGAATTTGCATTTGAATTGGTGGACTCAGTAAAGTATATTGTTCTCTCCCATGTGAGTGGACATCATCCAATCCACTGAGGGTTTGAATAGAACAAAAAGGAGGAGAAAAGAGAAATTCACCCCTTTTTGCTTCCTGTCTGCCTATTTGAGCTGGGATGTCAGTTTTCTCCTGCCCTTGGATTGGGATTTACATCACTAGCTTCTTTGGTTGACGGGCCTTCGGACTCAGGCTGTAATTAGACTACCAGCTTTCCTGGGTCTCCAGCTTGCAGATGGCAGATCGTGGGACTTCTCAGCCTCCATAATGGTATGATGGTGTGAGCCAATTCTTAAATCTCTTCCTATATATATAGAGAGAGTTCTCTGGAGAACTCTGACTAACATATCACTTGAGAGTATATTGCAAATAGCATGATCCTTTATACCTAAATACTTCAGTGTGTGTCTCCTAAATTCTAGGAGGTTCTATTATATAACCATTACCGCAATGAACAGTGTCAGGAAATCTCAAGTTGATACAATATTATTACCAAATCTATAGCAGATTGTCCCAATAACATAATTTATAGTAATTGCTTTGCAATCCAGGATTGAATCCGGGATCAGCCATTGCATTCAATTTTCATGTCTCTATCCATTTTAGGTTGCTAATTATGTCCTTCTCAGCTTTCCTGAAATTAAATTCCAGAATTTCCTGGATTGAGGTATCATGATTTTTCTTGCAACTTTGATATGAGATCTAGAAGTGGAGACCTATCACATGACCTGGCACAAAAGCTCTGATTTTGAAGCCCAAGAAATTATTTAAGATTCTTATATATCCCCTGTGGTACTTTAAAACTGATATAAGAACAGGGATGTTTCACAATGATCAGTGAACAATTTAGAACATGATAGGTGTGTGTGTGTGTGTGTGTGTGTGTGTGTGTGCGCTAAGAGAAGTTTTACTATTTGAACTACATTACCTGTCTCTTGGTATTGAAAAACACAGGACTTATGGTCCAGTAGCTGTCAACATAAATGCTAACTGTACGCTGTTACAGCCATATGAAATTATTGAAGATTCAAAATAAATTTAGTGTGCAACTCTGGAATTGACTATTATAATATGTGCATTTACAATTAGCAGAGAATGCTTATATGTCTGAGTAAGCTAAATTGAAAGAAGTTCCAGGAAGGTAATTTTCTTCACATAAGAATGTCTAAGCAATTTCCCAATTTATAGTTTTCTGTTCTCTTATTTATTTTTAAACTTGACCAGCTTTATTTTTACAGCTGAACAGCATATGAACATTTTCATAACCCCAGAAAAAGGCTGCTATATTTTTCTCTCTTTACATCTTCACTCTGGGAAGCTTGTGTGATACTGGCCTCCTCACTAAAAAACGACCTGTAGAGAGAAATTCAGTCCTGCTTGGCACCAATGAGACAACTTTAGCCTGGATATTTAAATTGAGGGTAAATTCTTTGTTTTATGTATTATTTTGGATAATTAATCATCATTTAAATCTGTTCAAAAGAGGATAACCTTGTAACATTGTTATCACCGACATAAAACTAGGGATTTGGGCATTATTTTCTAATCTTCTCAGGTACTTGGTTAAGAAATTTAATCAATATCCCTTCTTAAATACCTTATATATCTTTATCACTTTATTTCCATCACTTCCCAATCCTTATTTTTTCCTCATCTGACTTATTATTATTTCTTCTTTACTAACTCCCTTATAGCCTTAGAACTACTTATAGATGTTTTGTAATGCTTCCTTATCTCTCCCTAAACATGAAAAAAAAAAATACCACAGGAATAACTAGAAGCTGTACAACTCTACAGCATCTTTTATCTTTTTTTTAAAATGTAGCCTTCTCAGGGCTAGTTACTTTAAATAGTATGAAAAAAAACCTTTTCAAATAAATTATGAATACACTCCTGTCAAATTTAGTTCAAGCCTGCATTAAGGGAAGAGGCCTCAGAGTGGACCATTTCAGAAATTCTCCTTTTGGGTGAACATATTATGGAAAAAAGAACGGTTAGAGCAGGACTTTTCAATCTCTGCACTATTGACATTTTGGGCCGGACAATTCTTTGTTGTGGCCGGGACATCTTGTGCATGGTAGAACGTTAGCAGCAACCCTGGCTTCCACCCACAAAATGCCAGTAGCACCTCCTTGTGACAACCAAACATTTTTCCAGATATTGTCAATTTTCTCTTGAGGGGAAAATTGCCCCTGATTGACAACCACTGGGTTAGATACAAGAAAAACAAATAATGAGGCTAGTCTGACAGTTAGATGGGTAACTTAGGTTCCAGAAGTTCTTAATCTCTTTTAGTGACAGAAGAAAGTTGCTCAAGCATTTTGTCAGAAATTAAAACTCCTCCTTAGAAGGATGCTGTGAAATTCGTCTTGCAAAATAATTCTGACCTGTTTGGGACCATCCTTCTTTCTCAATGTTCCTCAGCTTTATAAAATCAATATAACCTTTTCTGGGAAAACATAATGTTCTCTTTACTACCTTAAATTCAAAATTATAATTTAAAAAAGCTTTAACGATAATACTAATGATAAATAAGAGGAAAGTAACTTAAATGCAAATGACATGCGTTTTAGTATGTTGATGCTCAGGCCCGATTACACCAGAAGAGATAAGGAAGCAGTTACGCGCTTTCACCTGTAAAGGGAATCACCATAAAAGCAACAGCTACGAATGCAAACTGAGAGAGATGCTGTACTGGCAATTCAAATACTTGAGCAGCATCACTATGAGGGGTGCAACTTTCTGAAATAGCAAACCGATACAATTCCAAACAAAACAAGAAGGTCGTACAGCCTTCTTTCAACTTAAACAATAGTGATTCTGGAGAAGTTCAGTGTATTAAATCCATGTAAAATTTTTGTTTATATGAAAAACAGAATTAAATTCTATGATCAGATGTCTATTAACATATTTTTCACTTTCATAAATGCCAGGTACAATACTCCAAATCTGGGCAGGATGCAGGTCAGTTATGCATAGTGAAGGACTGTCCTGCATATTGCAGGGCATCTAGCATCTCTGGATCTAGCTGCTCAATGCCAGTAGTGCACCCCAATCATTATGCCAACCAAAACTTAACTGAAAATTTTCAAAACTCTCTCTAGAAGGCAGAACCCTGCTCTCAATAAGTCTCCTCATGGTTCTAATTCTGGTCTTGGGTAAAATCCACAGTTCTCAGAATTCTGTGAATAAATTTAACCACAGAAGAGTACAATAATTGGAGATTCCCTGCACTAACCTTCCCAAAATCTGACACAGTAGGATGGAGGTGGGGTTTAACAAGTGTTGCAGATGAATCTGGGGTAGATGGTTTGTTGCCAGTACTTTGGGAAACTGTTGAAAACGTGTTAACTTCCTTTGTGCAAAGGTGAAACTGTTATGGGAAAATTATTTGAGTATGTTAGGCATCTGGCAAACAGTAGTGGCCTGCATTTCCTCCCTCTTTACCTTATAATCTTAAAATCTTGTCTTTAAGTTGTCCATCAAATTCCTTGAAAGTGTCTCCTAATGAGGATCTTTTTCTTATTGTTTAATTCGAAACATGGAAAAAGGTGATGCAATTTTTAAACTACAGAAATAAGTAGAGCCTATTGTGAGAATTCTTTTCAATGAATTTTGTCATTACATTGAAAACTCAAAAATCTTCCTCTGAAAGTTTTTACACTGGTATAGGATATATTGATAGTGAAATGGATGGTAAATTTATGATTTACAGATGTATTTCATGTTACCTCTTTCCTTTTTCCTGTCATACGTAGAAAATAGACGAACTTCAAAGGGAGCTTCCTGAAAAGAGATGGTATGAAATATGCCAAGTATAAAGACTTGAGGAAAGCTGATAAGAACCCATGACTATATGCCTAAAGGTTTGCATGCAAAAAAATTAAAATGATCAGTCACTTAAAATAAAATCTACTATATATATAATCTTATTGTGTTAATAGTTGTGATTATGAAATTATAATTTTAAACAGTGTCATTATAACCTATTTGGGGGACATAAAATATTTTTAATGTCTCCATATTTTTCTCACCCTAAAGAAATTAGTACATTCCTAGTTTAAAGTTATTTATCTAAATGTAAAATGCATCATTAAATTTTAACTTCTGAGTCCACTTGCGATTTCTTGTTACTGTAAATCAGTATAAGAAGGAAAAGGATTTGTCTCACTTTTGACACACACTCAATGAGTGAGATAAATACAGGCTATTTAAATACAACTAAAATACAATTAATTGTCAAAATAATTTTGGATACAGGATAAATAATACATCATTTTCAAACATACTACATTAATTCTATGAGACTCAAAATGAAAAGGTAGTTAATATGTGGAGATTCACTACCCATTATGAAATTTCATTGGTATTTTGAAAGATCAAATATAATTTAAAAAAATCAGTGAATGCTATGAACTGTGATCTAGACTACTTTAGATGCAGGATATAATGAAAATTATAGATGTGTACAAAATTTCCCAACTAATTGAAATGCTACTGTCAATAAGTATAGTCTGCTCAAAGAAACTAAAGATTAAACTTTTAACCATATGTGGAAAATTGTTTTAAATTAAGATATATAAATATCAATATAATTCTTAGGGTCAAATCCTGTTGTTCAGTTTATACTAGGACTTGAATTTGTACAAATTTTTTGTCTAGATAATAACATCTTACATTTTTATACTGTCTTACACTTTTCATATCATTTACCTTTTACATTAGTTTTATAAATTAGGTCCTCCACTTAGGAAAGCAAACTGGTTTCCAATTTTGGTCCCATCAAATTTTAATTTTATCCCTGGCAAGTTATATAACTCATGTGTAAAATAGATATAACTTCTATTCTTGAGAGGATTAAATAAGTTACTCTATAGAGTTTAACACAGTAGGCACATGCATATTATTTGCTTTTATTTTTATTTCCACCTTATAGATGAGAAATCCGAAGCTCTGAGAGAGAAAATAAATAGTTCAAATCAGTGTTTTCACACTTTTTAAACTTTTGGCTGTGATGCTGAGTGTAAAATATATTTTACTTTACAAACCAAAATGCATGTGCATTCATATACATACATACATACACACACACATATATTTGAAACAAAAGTTTCACAAAGAAAATTTACTTTTGCTATATGCAGTGCACTCACATTTTTTCGTATTTTATCTTACTCTGTTTCTGCCCGTTTACCTTTTTTTTTTTTTTTCGGTATGCGGGCCTCTCACTGTTGTGGCCTCTCCCGTTGCGGAGCGCAGGCTCCGGATGCACAGGCTCAGCGGCC
>NC_041234.1:17952266-17954948 GCF_002837175.3 Physeter macrocephalus | reverse complement strand
CACCCTCCCTATCCCACCCCTCTAGGTGGTCACAAAACACCGAACTGATCTCCCTGTGCTATGTGGCTGCTTCCCACTAGCTATCTATTTTACATTTGGTAGTGTATATATGTCCATGCCACTCTCTCTTTGTCCCAGCTACCCTTCCCCCTCCCCATGTCCTCAAGTCCATTCTCTAGTACGTCTGTGTCTTTACTCCCATCTTGCCCCTAGGTTCTTCGTGACCATTTTTTTTTTTTAGATTCCATACATATGTGTTAGCAGATGGTATTTGTTGTTCTCTTTCTGACTTGCTTCACTTTGTATGACAGACTCTATGTCCATCCACCTCACTACAAATAACTCAATTTTGTTTCTTTTTATGGCTGAGTAATATTCCATTGTATATATGTGCCACATCTTCTTTATCCATTCATCTGTGGATGGACAAATAGGTTGCTTCCATGTCCTGGCTATTGTAAATAGAGCTGCAATGAACATTGTGGTACATGATTCTTTTTGAATTATGGTTTTGTCAGGGTATATGCCCACTAGTGGGATTGCTGAGTTGTATGGTATTTCTAATTTTAGTTTTTTAAGGACCCTCCATACTGTTCTCCATAGTGGCTGTATCCATTTACATTCCCACTAACAGTGCAAGAGGGTTCCCTTTTCTCCACACCTTCTCCAGCATTTACTGTTTGTAGATGTTTTGATGATGGCCATTCTGACCGGTATGAGATGATATCTCATTGTAGTTTTGATTTGCACTTCTCTAATGATTAATGATGTTGAGCATTCCCTCATGTGTTTGTTAGCAATCTGTATATCTTCTTTGGAGAAATGTCTATTTAGGTCTTCAGCCCATTTTTGGATTGGGTTGTTTGTTTTTTTTATATTGAGCTGCATGAGCTGCTTGTAGATTTTGGAGATTAATCCTTTGCCAGTTGTTTCATTTGCAAATATTTTCTCCTATTCTGAGGGTTGTCTTTTTGTCTTGTTTATGGTTTCCTTTGCTGTGCAAAAAAATTTAAGTTTCATTAGGTCCCATTTGTTTCTTTTTGTTTTTATTTCCATTTCTCTAGGAAGTGGGTCAAAAAGTATCATGCTGTGATTTATGTCATAGAGTGTACTGCCTATGATTTCCTCGAAGAGTTTGATAGTGTCTGGCCTTAAATTTAGGTCTTTAATTCATCTTGAGTTTATTTTTGTGTATGGTGTTAGGGAGTGTTCTAATTTCATTCTTTTACATGTAGCTGTCCAGTTTTCCCAGCACAACTTATTGAAGAGGCTGTCTTTTCTCGACTATATATTCTTGCCTCCTTTATCAAAGATAAGGTGACCATATGTGCATGGGTTTATCTCTGGGCTTTCTATCCTGTTTCATTGATCTATATTTCTGTTTTTGTGCCAGTACCATACTGTCTTGATTATGGTAGCTTTGTAGTATAGTCGGAAGTCCAGGAGCCTGATTCCTCCAGCTCTGTTTTTCTTTCTCAAAATTGCTTTGGCTATTCAGGGTCTTTTGTGTTTCCATACAAATTGTGAAATTTTTTGTTCTAGTTCTGTGAAAAATGCATTGGTAGTTTGATAGGGATTGCATTGAGTCTGTAGATTGCTTTAGGTAGTAGAGCCATTTTTCACAATGTTGATTCTTCCAATCCAAGAACATGGTATATCTCTCCATCTGTTTGTATCATCTTTAACTTCTTTTATCATTGTCTTATAGCTTTCTGCATACAGGTCTTTTGTCTCCTTAGGTAGGTTTATTCTTAGGTATTTTATTCTTTTTGTTGCCATACTAAATGGGAGTGTTTCCTTAATTTCAATTTCAGATTTTTCATCATTAGTGTATAGGAATAAAAGAGATTTCTCTGCATGAACTTCATATCCTGCTACTTTACCAAATTCATTGATTAGTTCTAGTAGTTTTCTGTTAACATCCTTAGGATTCTCTATGTATAGTATCATGTCATCTGCAAACAGTGACGGCTTTAGTTCTTCTTTTCTGATTTGGATTCCTTTTCTTTCTTTTTCTTCTCTGATTGCTGTGGCTAAAACTTCCAAAACAATGTTGAATACTAGTGGTGAGAGTGGGCAACCTTGTCTTGTTCCTGATCTTAGTGGAAATGGTTTCAGTTTTTCACCACTGAGGACGATGTTGGCCATGGGTTTGTCATATATGGCCTTTATTATGTTGAGGTAAGTTCCCTCCTTGCCTACTTTCTGGAGGGTTTTTATCATAAAAGGCTGTTGAATTTTGTCAAAAGCTTTTTCTTCATCTACTGAGATGATCATATAGTTTTTATTCTTCAATTTGTTAATATGGTGTATCACTTTGATTGATTTGCATATATTGAAGAATCCTTGCATTCATGGGATAAACCCCACTTGATCATGTTTTATGATCCTTGTAATGTGCTGTTGGATTCTGTTTGCTAGTAGTTTGTTGAGGATTTTTGCATCTATGTTCATCAGTGATATTGGCCTGTAATTTTCTTTCTTTGTGACATCTTTGTCTGGTTTTGGTATTAGGGTGATAGTGGCCTCATAGAGTGAGTTTGGGAATGTTCCTCCCTCTGCTGTATTTTGGAAGAGTTTGAGAAGGATAGGTGTTAGTTCCTCTCTAAATGTTTGATAGAATTCGCCTGTGAAGCCATCTGGTCCTGGGCTTTTGTTTGTTGGAAGATTTTTAATCACAGT
>NC_041234.1:17951234-17952131 GCF_002837175.3 Physeter macrocephalus | reverse complement strand
AATGGTTTATCGATTTTGTTTATCTTCTCAAAGAAGCAGCTTTTAGTTTTATTGATCTTTGCTATCATTTCCTTCATTTCTTTTTCATTTATTTCTGATCTGATCTTTATGATTTCTTTCCTTCTGCTAACTTCGGATTTTTTTTTCTTCTTTCTCTAATTGCTTTAAGTGCAAGGTTTGGTTGTTTATTCGAGATGTTTCCTGTTTCTTAAGGTAGGATTGTATTGCTATAAACTTCCCTCAGAACTGGTTTTGCTGAATCCCATAGGTCTTGGGTCATCGTGTCTCCATTGTCATTTGTTTCTAGGTATTTTTTGATTTCCTCTTTGATTTCTTCAGTGATCACTTGGTTATTAAGTAGTGTATTGTTTAGCCTCCATGTGTTTGTATTTTTTACAGATCTATTCCTGTAATTGATATCTAGTCTCATAGCGTTATAGTTGGAAAAGATACTTGATACGATTTCAATTTTCTTAAATTTACCAAGGCTTGATTTGTGACCCAAGATATGATCTGTCATGGAGAATGTTCCATGAGCACTTGAGAAGAATGTGGATTCTGTTGTTTTTGGGTGGAATGTCCTGTAAATATCAATTAAGTCCATCTTGTTTAATGTGTCATTTAAAGCTTGTTTTTCCTTATGTATTTTAATTTTGGATGATCTGCCCTTTGGTGAAAGTGGGGTGTTAAAGTCCCCTACTATGATTGTGTTACTATCGATCTCCCCTTTTATGACTGTTAGTATTTGCCTTATGTATTGAGGTGCTCCTATGTTGGGTGCATAAATATTTACAATTGTTATATCTTCTTCATGGTTCGATCCCTTGATCATTATGTAGTGTCCTTCTTTGTCTCTTGTAATAGTCTTTATTTTAAAGTCTATTTTGTCTGATATGA
>NC_041234.1:17950745-17950939 GCF_002837175.3 Physeter macrocephalus | reverse complement strand
TTTCTGCTGAAGGATCAGCTGTTAACCTTATGAGGATTCCCTTGTGTGTTATTTGTTGTTTTTCCCTTGCTGCTTTTAATATATTTTCTTTGTATTTATTTTTTGATAGTTTAATATGTGTCTGGCATGTTTCTCCTTGGATTTATTCTGTATGGGACTCTGTGCTTCCTGGACTTGATTAACTATTTCCTTTC
>NC_041234.1:17948090-17950557 GCF_002837175.3 Physeter macrocephalus | reverse complement strand
CGTTCTTCTGCCTCAGTTATTCTGCTATTGCTCCCTTCTAGAGAATTTATAATTTCATTTATTGTGTTGTTCATCATTGTTTGTTTGCTCTTTAGTTCTTCTAGGTCCTTGTTAAACGTTTCTTGTATTGTGTCTATTCTGTTTCCAAGATTTTGGCTCATCTTTACTATCATTATTCTGAATTCTTTTTCAGGTAGACTGCCTATTTCCTCTACGTTTATTAGGTCTGTGGGTTTTTCCCTTGCTCCTTCATCTGCTGTGTGTTTTTCTGTCTTCTCATTTTGCTTAAGTTACTGTGTTTGGGGTCACCTTTTCGCAGGCTGCAGGTTCGTAGTTCCTGTTGTTTTTGGTGTCTGTCCCCAGTGACTAAGGTTGGTTCAGTGGGTTGTGTAGGCTTCCTGGTGCAGGGGACTAGTGCCTGTGTTGTGGTGGATGAGGCTGGATCTTGCCTTTCTGGTGGGCAGGTCCATGTCTGGTGGTGTGTTTTGGGGTGTCTGTGGCCTTATTATGATTTTAGGCAGCCTCTCTGCTAATGTATGGGGCTGTGTTCCTGTCTTGCTAGTTATTTGGCATAGGGTGTCCAGCACTGTAGATCGCTGGTCGTTGAGTGAAGCTGGGTCTTGGCGTTGAGATGGAGATCTCTGGGAGATTTTCGCCGTTTGATATTATGTGGAGCTGGGATGTCTCTGGTGGACCAATGTCCTGAACTTGGGTCTCCCACTTCAGAGGCACTGCCCTGACGCCTGGCCGGAGCACCAAGAGCTTGTTATCCACAAGGCTCAGAATAAAAGGGAGAAAGAAAGAGAAAGATAAAATGTAATGAAATAAAATAAAATAGTTATTAAAATAAAAAATAATTATTAAAAATAATTTAAAAAGTAATAAGAAAAGAAAGGAGAGAGCAACCAAAGCAGAAAAAAAAATCCACCAATGATAACAAGCGCTTAATACTATACTAAAAATAAGAAAAAAAAAAAACGGACAGAACCCTAGGACAAATGGTAAAAGCAAAGCTATAGAGACAAAATCACACACAGATGCATACACATACACACTCACAAAAAGGGAAAAGGGGAACTATATATATATATATATATCGTTGCTCCCTAAGTCCCCCTTCTCAATTTGGGATGATTGGTTGTCTATTCAGGTATTCCACAGATGCAGGGCATATCGAGTTGATTGTGGAGATTTAATCAGCCGCTCCTGGGGCTGCTGGGAGAGATTTCCGTTTCTCTTCTTTGTTCGCACAGCTCCCAGGGCTCAGCTTTGGATTTGGACCCGCCTCTGCGTGTAGGTCGCCTGAGGGCGTCTGTTCTTCGCTCAGACAGGACGGGGTTAAAGGAGCAGCTGATTCGGGGGCTCTGGCTCACTCAGTCCGGGGGAAGGGAGGGGCACGGAGAGGGGGGTTAGCCTGCGGCGGCAGAAGCCAGCATGACGTTGCACCAGCCTGAGGTGCGCCATGCGTTCCCTCAGGGAAGTTGTCCCTGGATCACGGGACCCTGACAGTGGAGGGCTGCACAGGCTCCCAGAAGGAAGGGGAGGTGTGGATAGTGACCTGTGCTTGCACACAGGCTTCTTGGTGGCGGCAGCAGCAGGCTTAGCGTCTCATGCCCGTCTCTGGGGTCCGTGCTGATAGCCGCGGCTTGCGCCCGTCTCTGGAGCTCCTGTAAGCAGCGCTCTGAATCCCCTTTCCTCACGCACCAGGAAACAAAGAGGCAAGAAAAAGTCTCTTGCCTCTTAGGCAGGTCCAGACTTTTTCCCGTACTTCCTCCCAGCTAGCTGTGGCGCACTAACCCCTTCAGGCCGTGTTCGCACAGCCAGTCCTCTCCCTGGGATCCGACCTCCGAAGCCCGAGCCTCAGCTCCCAGCCCCCGCCCGCCCCGGCGGTTGAGCAGACAAGCCTCTCGGGCTGGTGAGTGCTGGTCGGCACCGATCCTCTGTGCGGGAATCTCTCCGCTTTGCCCTCCGCACCCCTTTGGCTGCGCTCTCCTCCGCGGCCCTGAAGCTCCTCGCCTCCGCCACCCGCAGTCTCCGCCCATGAAGGGGCTTGTAGTGTGTGAAAACCTTTCCTCCTTCACAGCTCCCTCCCACTGGTGCAGGTCCCGTCCCTATTCTTTTGTCTCTGTTTATTCTTTTTTCTTTTGCCCTACCCAGGTACATGGGGAGTTTCTTGCCTTTTGGGAGGTCTGAGGTCTTCTGCCAGCATTCAGTAGGTGTTCTGTAGGAGTTGTTCCACATGTAGATGTATTTCTTTTTTTTTTTTTTTTTTGCGGTACACAGGCCTCTCACTGCTGTGGCCCCTCCCGTCGTGGGGCACAGGCTCCGGACGCGCAGGCCCAGTGGCCACGGCTCACGGGCCCAGCCGCTCCGCGGCACGTGGGATCCTCCCGGACCGGGGCATGAACCCGCGCCCCCCGCATCGGCAGGCGGACTCTCAACCACTGCACCACCAGGGAAGCCCTCT
>NC_041234.1:17919654-17948080 GCF_002837175.3 Physeter macrocephalus | reverse complement strand
TTTTTTGCGATAGATGTATTTCTGATGTATTTGTGGGGAGGAAGGTGATCTCCATGTCTTACTCTTCCACCATCTTGAATCCCCTCCCCATTTATCTTTTAAGTTGATTGTGACACGCTAAATTGATTTCCCCACATATAGTTTAGCACAACCAATAGTTTAAAAAACATAATTGTGGACACATAGCTAGAATATTACAGAGTTTGCGCTTGAATCCATAGCTGCTGTAGGCTACAAGTACCTTGAAGGTAACAGCTATGTCGTACTCAACCCTGAGTTGTCATAACACCAAGTACAGTGTTTTGAACAAAGGAGATATTTATCATGCTTTCTGAGAAATTTATGACTCTAAACTTTCTTACTCCTTGGGACTTTTCTATGGGTAAATACAGTCTTTTTTGCACATGAAATTATAATTTCATATTAGAGAGGACAGACATGTTTCATGAAAAGAAGTAAAAATACTTTATTTGAGAACCATTAATAAAACTTGTAAAAGCAATAATTCTGAAAAAAATGATGAATGGTAAATCACAAACTAGACATGAATTGGCCAGGTGACATGGCAAGAGATCAATTTTGTGTGTGTGTTTCAAAACATCACAAATCAAAGATGTTAGAATTGCTTTTTGACACTCCAGACCTGGTAAGTAAATGGTTGATGATCTTGACCAATGGTAAGGACCACAGTGATAAAGAATACATTAGTGATAGTCTGCATTCAGTTGAATCAATTAGGATAAATGTATGAATTAATAAATTATCCAGTAGTCCTAAAACAGTATTTGTATCCATATTTTCCCATACCAAAGTTTAATTAAATTTGTTATTAAGAATTTATAGTGGCCCACTATAAAGTTGACTCCACTTCTCTTTCCTAACCCTCAGTAACTAGTTTTGTCATTCTCCTTAAGACAAAGAAAGAAATAAAATGAAGCAAGAGTCTGAGTGATACAGAAGTTGTGCAGAAAGATTTTCAATTAAAATTTGTTTAAAATTTCTAACAATGTGACGTACTTCAAATATGTTTTGTAAAGATTGACGTCCTGTACTGTAAATTAGAAAGGGGTTAATAGATAGATAACAGATAATATAGAAATTCGCAAGAGCTACAGATACAGTGGAAATATAAGTACTCTTTAACAATTACATTCTACTTATGGCCTTTTCTGAAATACTGAAGTATACAAGTTTTCCTCTAACTCTTGACCCAGGTACTAACTCACAGTATATTATTCCTAGACACAGAATCCATGATCTCATAGATAGAAAAATTTGAAACCCTCATCAGACTAAATTGTTGTAGTGAAATGTTCTTATTAGTGACATTAGGTAACACAAACACAGTTGTGGTAGTTTAACTTCAGTATCTACTTGTATTACTTTAAAATCACTGAGAAATTGAGTCCATTTCAATGAAAATATATTTCTGACCATATTTCACTATAGCATGCATATGGAAGTCAATAGCATTTGTCCATAGAGTGGAATTTTATCAATGATTTAATTAGTGAGAGTATGTAGAATTTCCTCTCTTGAAAATACAGAAAATATTTGTCCAAATAAATTTCACTCCCTAGTTCTTTTTATTAATCGGGCCTGTTTACAAAAGTATCTATTAAATGAGCTTTTCAACTGCAAGACCCACTAATGTATTCTCTATGAAATCCAGTGGGTTGTAGTAAGCATATTTTAAAATATGATAATGGAATGGAACATTAAGAGTAGAGTAGAATAGAAGGCGATATCAAAGTTCTTTGGCCATAGTAAGGGTATCGCTTCATAAAACATTTTTTTCATTTACAGAAGTGTGTGTATGTGTAAATATTTCTTACTGTACATCATGCTCAAAATGTGTAGAATAAATACTCTGTGTGGATATAGTAAAGAATGGCTGACAGTGATACATTGAAATTTGTAACTTGAAATAGTTTTACTTTAAAAATATGAGGGTTGTATTTTAGAATATTTTATGTATACATATAATATATAATAAAATATATAATATATGTCTTAGAATTTAATGTTTTGGGAGGAGAATCCAGTGTACAAATCAACTATAGATTATATTCATTCTTTTTAAGTTTGTTTCTTACTGAATTCTAAATGGATGGCCTAGTTTAAACCAATGTTTTATTAAATAGAAGAAGAAGAAAGCTGAAAGCTTCAAGTTAGATTTCATACTGGTTCACATTTAAAGCTCTGAGGTATGAAACAGGCAAAACAGGCAAGACTTGTTAGCACCTGAATTGATATATGATGACACAAAAATAGGATGTAATGAATTATCAATAATATTCAACAGATAAACTATAATAAAGAATGCAAATGGTGAATGAAAATATAGAACTTGAAGAAATTTCAATGATCCAATATTTTTCACTAGCACTAAATAAATATTTTAACATATTTCAATATAATTGTCATAACTTGTGCTATCAGTATGTTACTGTAATTGAGATAACATTGTCTTAATACAGTTCCAAAATCCTCAGTTAATCTCATAGCATTCTTATTTTCATTCAACCTCTGTCTCAGATGCCAGTTACTTCACCATCTAAGCCTGCAACTATATATTTAATTTCTTGGCAGAGATGAAAGTTTCTAACTTTTATCCTGCCTATAATTGTCATTTAAAAGCAATTAAAACCATTTAGTAATGTTCTTCATTTCACAAGTGTTCATGATGACTATAGCATAACTAGTGTATAAATATCCCCTTGGCTGAAAACTGACTAAACCTCTAAATAAATATTTACTGTAGATATACCTCTCTATTATTACCAGAAAACAAAAGCATTTATGGTCAAACACATAGACAATAAATGGAGGATTTCTGGAAATTAATCATTTGTCTCATCCTTAAAGCTGTCAAGGTTGCATTAGAAAACAGAATCAATTAATGGTATTACTCTTTCCAGAATGACAGTTAAGTATAGATACTTAAGCATATTTCTAGTGCCTGTGTCTTATTAATTTTGAAAGTAAACTGAAATCTAACAGAGGAGGTAGGCCAAACAAACCAACAAAAAAAGCGCAGAAGTAAATTAGTGGGCACAGGCAAAAAGTGATATTCTAATTTGACACACAGGTTTCTATTTCAGGCAGGATTTCAAAACATTGTTGTGTCTTCTGGCCTGTAAAGGAAATGTTTCGCATAGTGGTGTAAAATGGAAGTGAAATGTATACTGAAAATAATGCTTTTTTGCATTTCTTGTTCTGCCATTCCTGTGTCAGTAACATTCAGCGTGTGCTATAAAAAAATGATAGATTAGAAGAAGAGGTATACGAATAGCCTCATGAAGAGCAGTAATAGCTGTCACAACTTCCCCTGCTATTAACCAAACCATTCAGTCACTAAAGAGTGATCCCTTTGAATAAAAGGCAAAAGCTTCCTGAGTTGGATCACATGTAATTCTGCTGTTTTAGTGGATGAATTGGGTTATTGCCTTTCCTCCCTATATATTTGGGACTGAATCTGGTCTTTTATGGGGACAGATTTTTTTTTTTCATTGTTTGATTAGTCATAGACAATGGGAAATTGTTCTTTAGAGTCCCTCCATTAAGGCAGGGAAGAAGAAACCAAACTGAAGTTTCTATTGATGGCCTAGTTAGACATGTGACAACCTAGGAATTGTAGATCACTGTTAATCAGAGAGAAAAATTTGGCACTAAGGGAGATTTGATGGCTCTGAAATTAAAGTTAATTCTAATACAGTGGAAAGAAAACAGGTTGATACTCATATCATGTGGATTTAGGTGAGCTTTGCCATTTATTGTCTTTATTATAAGAGCCTACATTAATGTGATAATATGTACTTTATGTATAGTGTAAAAAAACTTGTAATAGTATGCATCCACTTCTCTCCTATTAACCTTTGTGTTATTATTACCGTATGTGTTAACGACAGGTATATTGTCAACCTCACAATATACTGTTATCAATTTTGTTTAAAAAGTAAAGTATCTTTTAGAGATAAAAATAAAAGAAAAATTGTATGTATATTTACCCAGGTAATTACCATTTCTGGTGCTCTTCATTCCCTTATTTATATCCCTATTTTTATCTGGCATCATTTTTCCTCTGCCAGAAGGTCTGCCTTTAAAAACTCTTGTTGTGTAAGTATGCTAATGATAAATTCTCTAGCTTTTGTATGCCTGGGAAAATTTTTATTCACCTCTATTTTTGAAGGATTGTTCATGCAGATAGAATTTTAGGTTAATAGAATCTTTTCATTCAGTATTTTAAAGATAATGCCCCACTATCTTCTCACTTGCGTTGTTTCTAACAGGAACTCTGATGTCATCCTTATTTTTGTTCCTCTATTCATAACAAGCCTTTCTTTTCTTGCTGCTTTTATGATTTCCTCTTTATCACTGGGTTTGAACAATTTGATTATGAAATGCCATTGTGTATTTTTTTCTTGTACTTAGGATTCATACAGCTTCCTGAATTTAGAGAATTTTCATCCATTATTTATACAGTTATTTCTTCTGCATCCCTTCTTCTTCAGGGACTCTAATTACATGTGTAATAGACTGCATAGCATTGTCCTACAGTTCACTAATTTCTCTGTTCATGTATTTTGACTCTCCTTTCTCTTTGTGTTATACTTCGGATATTTTCTGTTGCTAGACCTGCCAGTTTAGTAATCTTTTCATTTGCCAAATCTAATTGGTTGTTGATCACATCCAAAATATCTAACACAATTTACTTTACATCTTTATAAGTATGATTTGGTACTTTTTTGTATCTTGTGTAACTCTCCTTAACTATTTAAGCATACTGAATGCTGTTATAATAAATATTTTAATGCCCTTGCCTGCTAAATATAACATCTATGACAGTAATTTATTTTTATTGAGGTGAAATTCACATAACTTAAAATTAGCCATTTTAAAGTGTACATTTCAATGGTATTTAATATGTTCACAATGTTGTGCAACTGTCTCCTCTGTTTGGTTCCAACATATTTTCATCAAACCCCCCAAACCATTTATTTATTAGGTAATCACTACCCATTCTCCCCCAGCCTCCAAGAACCTGGCACCACTAATCTTCTATGTCTCTATAGAGTTACCTATTCTGGATATTTCATATAAGCAGAATCATATAATATGTGACATTTTTGTCTAGGTTCATTCAGTTATCATAAGGATTTTTAGATTCATCCATATTGCAGTATGTATAAGTATTTCATTGCTATTTATAGTTAAATGATTATTTCATTGTATGGAGTGTACCACATTTTGCTCTTTTTCTTAATTGAAGTATAATTGACATACAATATTTAGATAGTTTCAGGCATACAACATATTGATTTGACAGTCAAATACATTATGAAATGATCACAACATAAGTCTAGTAACCATCTGTCACCATACAAAATGATTACAGTATTATTGACTATATTCCTTATATTGTATATTACATCCCCCTGACTTATTTTATGACTAGAAGTTTGTACCTCTTAATCTCCTTCAGCTGTTTGTCAAACACCTCACCTGTCTACCCTTTGGAACCCACCAGTTTGCTCCATGTATAAGCCTGTTTCTATAAGCCTGTTTCTCTTTTCTTTGTTCATTTGTTTTTATTTGCAGATTCCACATATAAGTGACGTTATACGGTATTTGTTTTTCTTTATCTGACTTATTTCACTTAGCAAAATACCCTCTTTCATCCGTGTTGTCATAAATGGCAAGATTTCATTTTTTATGGCTGAGTAATATTCCATTGTGTGTGTGTGTGTGTGTGTGTGTGTGTGTGTGTGTGTGTGTGTGTATGTATGCTTCTTCTTTATCCATTCATCTGTTGATGGACACTTAGGTTGCTTCCATATCTTGCCTACTGTAAATAATGTTGCAATGAACATAGGGTGGTATATATCTTTTTGAATTAGTGTTTTTGTTTTCTTCAGAAAAATACCCAGAAGTGAAATTGCTGGATCTTATGGTAGTTCTAAGTCTAATTTTTTTTTACAAACCTCCATACTCTTTTCCATAGTGGCTGCACCAATGTACATTTCCATCAACAGTGCACGAGGGTTCCCTTTTCTCCACATCCTCCCCAACACTTGTTGTTTGCTGTCTTTCTGATGATAGCCATTTTGACAGATATGAGATAATATCTCTTGTGGTTTGATTTGCATTTCCATGATGATTAGAGATGTTGAACATCTTTTCTTGTGTCTATTGGCCATTGTATGTCTCTTTTGGAGAAATGTCTATTCAAATCTTGCCCATTTGTTAATAAGATTGTTTGGGTTTTTTTATATCGAGTTCTTTTTGTTAATAGGATTGTTTGGGTTTTTTTATATTGAGTTCTTTGTTTTCTTTGTATAATTTTGATATCAACCCCTTATCAAATATATCATTGAAAATATTTACTCCCATTCAGTAGGTTGCCTTTTAATTTTGTTGATAGTTTCCTGTGTTGTGCAAAAGATTTTTAATTTGATGTAGTCCCATTTGTTTATTTTTGCTTTTGTTGCCCTTGCGTGAGGAGACAGATTCAAAAAAACGTTTGATGTCAAAGAGCATACTACTTATGTTTTCTTCTAGTTGTTTTATGGTTTTAGTCTTACTTTTAAGTACTTCATCCATTTTGAGGGTTTTTTTTTTTTTTTGTATATAGTATAAGAAAATGGTCCAGTTTTATTCTTTTGCATTAGCTGTCCAGTTTTCCCAGCACCATTTATTTTTTAGTTCCCCCCCCTACTGTATATTTTTGACAAATTTGTCATAGATTAATTGCCCATTGAAGCATAGATTTGTTTCTGGGCTCTCTATTCTGTTCCACTGATCAATGTGTCTGTTTTTGTGCCAGTACAATATTGTTTCGATTACTATAGCTTTGTAGTATAGTTTGAAATCAGGGCGCATGATACCTCCATCTTTGTTTTCTTTCTCAAGATTGCTTTGTATATTCAGGGTCTTTTGTGGCTTCATACAGATTTAAGGATTATTTGTTCTAGTTCTGTGAAAAATGCCAAATCTTTTGATTGCTTTGGGTAGTGTGGACATTTTAAAACTATTAATTCTTCCACTCCATGAGCATTGTAATCTTTCCATCTATTTGTGTTGTCTTCAATTTCTTCCACCAGTCTCTTAAAGTTTTCTGAGTAAATATTTTTTTACCTTGGTTAGGTTAATTCCTAGGTATTTTATTCTTTTTGATGAAATTGTAAATGGGATAGTTTTCTTAATTTCTCTATCTGATAGTTCATTGTTAGTGTATAGAAAGACAACAGATTTCTGTATATTAATTTTGTATCCTTCAACTTTATGGAATCCATTTGTTAGTCCTAATAGTTTTTTTGGTGGAATATATAGGGATTTTTCTGTGTATTATTATGACATCTACAGTGACGGTTTTACTTCTTCTTTCCAATTTAGATGACTTTGACTTATTTTTCTTGTCTGATTGCTGTGACTAGTACTTCTAATATTATGTTGAATAAAAGTGGCAAGAGTGGTCATCCTTATCTTGTTACCAAATTTAGAGGAAATGCTTTCAGCTTTTCACCATTGAGTATGATGTTAGCTGTGGGTTTGTCATATATGGCAGTGGTCCACAACCTTTTTGGCATCAGGGACTGGTTTCATGGAAGACAATTTTTCCACAGACTGGGGGAGATAGGATGGTTTCAGGATGACTCAAGTGCACTACATTCATTGTGCACTTTATTTCTATTATTATTACATTGTAATATATAATGAAATAATTATACAACTCACCATAACGCAGAATCAGTGGGAGCCCTGAGCTTGTTTTCACTTGCCACTCACTGATAGGGTTTTGATATGAGTCTGCAAGCAATTGATTTATTATGGTCTCTGTGCAGGTAAACCTCTCTGCTAATGATAATCTGTATCTGCAGCCACTCCCCAGCACTAGCATCACCACCTCAGCTCCACCTCAGATCAGGCATTAGATTCTCATAAGGAGCCCTCAACCTAGATCCCTTGCATGCATAGTTCAAAGTAGGGTTTGCGTTCCTATGAGAATCCAGTGCTGCCACTGATCTGACAGGAGGCAGAGCTCAGGCATTAATGCGAGCAATGGGGAGTGGCTGTAAATACAGATGAAGCTTCGCTCACTTGCCTGCTGCTCACCTCCTGCTGTGCGGCCTGGGGGGTGGGGTCCCCTGATATATGGCCTTTATTATGTTGGGATATGTTCCCTCCAGATATGTTCTGGAGAGTTTTTTTTCATAAATAGGTGTTGAATTTTGTCAAAAGATTTTTCTGCATATATCGAGATGATTTTATGTTTTTATCCTTCATTTTTTAATATGTATATCACATTGATTGATTTGCATATATTGAGCCATCTTTGCATCCCTGGGATGAATCTGTTTTGATCATGGTGTATGATTCTTTTAATGTACTGTTGAATTTGGTTTGCTAATATTTTGTCAAGGATTTTTGCATCTACATTCATCAGAGATATTGGCCTGTAATTTTCTTTTTTTGTAGTGTCTTTGTCTGGTTTGGTATCAGTGTATCTACTGGCCTTGTAGAATGAGTTTGGAAGTGTTCCTTCCTCTTCAATTTATTGGAATAGTTTGAGAATGATAGGTATTAAATCTTCTCTAAATATTTGGTAGAACTCACATGTAGAATTCACATGTGAAACCATCTGGTCCTGAACTTTTGTTTATTGGGAGTATTTTGATTATGATTCAGTTTTGTTGCTATTAATCACTCTGTTCAGATTTTCTATTTTTCATGATTCAGTCTTAGCAGATAGTATGTTTCCAGGAATTTATCCATTTCCTATGGGTTCTTTAATTTGTCGGTGTACAATGTTTCATAGTAATCTCTTAGGAGATTAGATTTCCTTTCTGGATAGTGTCATTCAATACAGGGAAGTGGGGTTTTTTTTGTGATTTTTCATGAAGTTCAGTTTATGTATTTTTGTTGCTTGTGCTTTTGGTGGCATATCTAAGAATCCATTGCCAAATCACAAGTCATAAATTATACCCATGTTTTCTTCTAACAGTATTACAGTTTTTTAAGTTACATTTAAGTCTTTTTCCATTTGATTCAGTTTTTTAATATGGTGTGAGATGGGGTCTCACTTCATACTTTTGCATGTGGATTTTTAGTTGTACCAGCAACATTGTTGAAAAGACTATTTTTCTCCATTGAATCCTTTTGACACCCTTGCCATAAATCAATTGACCATAGATATGAATTAATTTGGAGACTCTCAATTTTATTTCTTTAATTTCTATTCTTTTCCTCCCTAGGTTTACTGAGATATTGTTTTATAACACATGTAAGTTTAAGGTTTACAACATGATAATTTGAGACACATATATATTGCAAACTGATTACCACAATAAGATTAGTTAACATCTCCATCCCTCTGCATAATGACCATTTTCTTGTGTGTGGTGATAATATTTAAGATCTACTCTCTTAAAATCTTTCAAGTATATAATACAGTATTGTTAATTATAGTATTCAATCTGTACATTAGGTCCCCAGAATTTACTCATCTTATAGGTGGTAGTTTATACACTTTCACCAACATCTTCCTGTTTCTTCCACCCCACCCCACCCCCAGCCCCTGGAAACCACAATTGTATTCTTTATTTTTATGAGTTCAAGATTTTAAAATACTGCATGTAAGTAAGAATGTACAGTATTTGTCTTTCTTTGCCTGATTTATTTCACTTAGCATAATGCCTTCAGGATACATCCATGTTGTTACAAAAGGCAAGCTTTTCTACTTTTTTATGACTGAATAATATTCCATAGTGTGTGTGTGTGTGTGTGTGTGTGTGTGTGTATCACATTGTCTGTTGCAAATGGCAGGATTTCCTTCTTTTTTATGGTTGAATAATATTCAGTTGTGTGTGTGTGTGTGTGTGTGTGTGTGTGTGTATCACATTGTCTTTATCCATTCATCCGTCAGTGTGAATCTCTTGTGGACAGAATATAGTTAGATCATGTATTTTATCCATTTTGCATATATATATATATCTTTTACCTTGAGAATTTAATTCATTTTCTTTTAAGGATTGGGAAGAATTTACTTCTACCATTTGCTATTTGTTTTCTATATATCATATATATTTTATTGTTCCCTCAATTCCTCTATTACTACCTTCTTTTGTAGTTGATACTTTTCCTAATGTTACATTCGGATTACCTTCTCATATCTTTTTCCTGTGTATTTTTTTTTTAGTGGTCACTTGGAGATTACAACATCTTAAGCATGTAACAATCTAATTTTAATTAATGCCAAATTACCTTCAATAGTATTCAAAACTCTGCTCCTATACAGTTCTTTCCCTACCTCTTTGTTGTTATTATCACATATTACATATTTCTACATTGTGTGCCCATTAATATACATTTATAATTATTTTTAGGCATTTGTCTTTTAAATAAAACAGGAAAAAATAAGAAGTTCCTGATCAAAAATAAAATAATACACAATATGGATACATATCAACATTATATTAAACAAAAGAAGCTATACACAGAAGAGCACATACTGTAGGATTTCATATATATAATATCCAAATACAGACAAAAGTAATCTATGGTGATAGAAATCCTATATTAGATGTAGGAGTCGGGAGAGAAGTGACTGGAATGGAGTGCAAGGGAACATTTGTTCTACTATATATATTTTGAATGGTGGTTGCATGGCTATATTTAATTGTCAGAGCTCATCAAACTGAACATTTAAAGTTCATGCATTTTATTGAATGTTAATTACATCTCAATAAAGTGAAAACCTGCTGAGAAAAGTATCAGACCATTGGTTAAAAAGAAATCACGGAACAGTCAACCAATTTTCATCTCCAAATGATGAAAAGAGTTTTCCAAGAATAACATGTAAAGATCACAAAAATAATCTTTTGCTTCATTTGTTTGTTAGCAGAATAGAATCATCCCCCAGTACAAAATCCTTTTGTCCTGAAATATGTCACTACCTAAAGACAGCCTTCTTGAGTTGTGTTTCTAATCCCCAGCATATTCTAATCTTTAGTGCAGCCAATTCATATTTCTAAATTATTAACATTTCTGCCCTTTTGTTGTAAATGAAACAAATGTTGCAACAAAAAAATTTTTTTAATACAATAATACTGTTTTTTTCTTTACCTATATATTTATCTTTACCAGTGTTACTTTTTTTGTTACATATTTGAGTTCCTGTTTAGTGTCCTTTTATTTCAACCTGAAAGGCACCATTTAGTGTTTTTTGTAGGGCAGACCTACTAGCGCTGAACTCCTTCATTTAAAAAAAATATGGTGATGTCTTAATTTCTCCTTTATTTTTGAAAAGCAGTTTTGCCAGAAATAGAATTCTTGGTTGACAGATTTATTTCCTTCAGTGCTTTAAATATACCTTCCCACTGCCTTCTTGCCTCCATGATTTCTGATGGGAAATCAGCTATTTTCTGATTGAGGATGCCTCTTATATGACGAGTCATTTCTCTTTTGCTGCTTTCAAAATTCCCTCTTTTTGTCTTTGGCTTTTGGTAGTTTAATTATAATGTGTCTCGTGAATATCTTTGTGTTTTTTGTACTTGGAGATATTGAGCTTCTTGGATGTGTATATTTCTGTCTTTATCCAATTTGGGAGGTTTTTGGCCATTTTTCCTTCAAAAATTCTTGCTGCCCCTTTTTTTTCCCTCTCCTTGTGAGACTCCCACTAGCCTTCTCCTCAGACTGGATATTTTTAATTGACCTATATTTAAGTTCACTGAGTCTTCTGTCTGCTCAGTCTGCTACTGAAAACCTCTAGTGAAGATTTCATTTCAGTTATTGTACTTGCAGATTCAGAATTTCTATTTGGTTCCCTCTTCATAATTTCTGTGTCTTTATTAATATTCTCTATTTGTTGAGATTTTCCCCCCTCATTTCCTAAATTTATACTTTTCATGGTTTCCTTTGTGTCTTTGAGCATATGTAAGACAGTTGGTTCAAACTCTTTGTGTAGTAAGTCAAATTGTCCTCAGGGGAAATTCCTATTAATTTATTTATTTCTCTGTGTTTATTCCATACTTTCTTGTTTCTTTTCATGCCTTGTATTTTTTTGTTAAAAACTGGAAAGTTTGATATTATAACATGGTAATTCTGGAGATCAGATTCTCTCTGTCCCAGTGTTTGTTGTTGCTGCTTTTTTGTAGGTTTTAGTTATTTTTCATTTACTGACTTAGCCAAACTATTTTTGTTATGAGTGCATTCTCTGTTGTGTATGATCTCTGAAATCTCTATTTCTTTTATTTATTTATTTATTTTTAAAATATTTATTTATTTGGCTGCATCAGGTCTTAGTTGTGGCATGCAGGCTTCTCTCTAGTTGTGGTGCGCAGGCTCTAGAGTGCACAGGCTTATTTGCCCTGTGGCATGTGGGATCTTAGTTCCCCCACCAGGGATCGAACCTATGTCCCCTGCATTGGAAGGCGGATTCTTAACTACTGGGAAGTCCCTCTATTTCTTTTAGCTTAATGGTCATCAAGTGGTTTGATGAATTTCCGTAAACACCTGGAACAAACAAACAAACAAAAATACCTTTTGGAATTTGCTGATTGTTTCTGTATTGGGGTGCTCCTTCATTGCTTAACCAGGCCATTTGTAACAGTGGCTTAGCCTTCACTTCCTGTTTTCAATGAGCCTACTGATCAGCCATATGTGAAATCTTAAAATCTTCTCAGGTCTTTTCTGAGCATGCATCTTATCCTGGGCATATGTGTGGCTTTCTAGAGTCCATGATAAATGTAAGAACTTTTCAAACTCTTATATTCCAAAGCATCTCACTCCCCAGCTTGTCTTCCCAGTCTTTCAGTATGTCTATTGTTTGACACAAACATAATCTTTTGCCCCAGAGGGCAGTGGCTTGTTCATTTGCCACTCAACATTTTTGAGGGATATGCTCTGTGTAACCATTTTTGCACACTGAGAAATTTCCAAGTTAGGTTAATAAAGGCAAGCCTCTTACATCAGTACTGCAGGGACCCCCCAGACAGATCAAAACAAATACAATTCACTGAAATCAAGGTTTACTCTGCTCCCTCTAGAACTAGACACATATACCAGGACCATGAACTGTCATCATCAAGACTGTCACCAAGCCAGGGAGGGTCTTGGAACAAGAGTAAGTTGAAACACCGCAAAATTCTTCTATCATATTTCAATCACCTATTTCTTGGCCAAGAATTTGCCCAGAAAAGTCTCTCAAGGCAGTAATCTGGGGCAATCTTAGGGCTCACTGCGTTTGATTCCCATCTCAGTGAGATCATTGTCCTTCCTTCCTAGCCTAATGAACAGTGCCTTGAAAATTGTTGACTCATGTCTTTTGCCTATTTTGTACATGTTTCAGGCAGCAAATAAAACTGGTCTTTGTTAATCTTTCTTCATCAGAAGTGGAAATTCTTGCCATTTATCAACTTGATCTTAAGCAGTCGTTCTCCTACATTTCTACATGCATAAATTAGGACTAATGACATCACAGGATTATTGTGAACATTAAGTACTATAACATGTTTGTCAGTAGAGGACCATAGTGTGAAAACCATTATATTTAATTCTGGATGACCTAGATCAAAACACTAGGAATTCTAAAAATTTAGATAACCAGAGAACTAGAGATTAGTTTGGTTGTAGAAAATTCTAAAGGTAATAGAGTGTTCTCAGAATGTTAGTGACTATCTATGGCTTTGTAGAGAAAAAGACATTGGAAATGTCAATGTTTACCAAACATGTGACATATATTTTTATTTCATTATAGTTTGAAAAAGGAGTCTCATTTTATTTGTTGAGTGAGTATCTTTTATCAAAACTCTTAGTGCTGTAATGAACAGATTTGCTGCTAGGTCTCTTTAGGCAGGAGGTATTTGAGTATTAGACTGATTATCTAAGTGACATTGTTTATTGCAAGTTGTTTTCTCACACAGTTATTTTTCAGGTCTATCTACACCTGCGATTTGGGAGTGACAGCTTATATAATGTTCATTTCAGGCAGTGGTAAGTTTCTTCTTGTTCATGGCCCAAGCTGAAATCCTTCCCTCTGATAAATGAGGACCTGGAACAAGAATTTGACAATTTCTGGTGTTCAATCTTACTTCAAACTTTAGTTCCCTGTTAGAATTAATTTTCTGTATGAGGGAAAAAGCACTATTCAACCAGACCCAACAGAGTAATCTTTACATAGGGGAAAATTCCCTGCTGGCTTCACTGCCATTGTTCCAGTATTGCTTTAAACTTTATTTCTCAGTATGGCCTTGGATATCTTGCTGCTGACAAAGAATGTAAAAGTAATGTTAGTCTCTGGGGCAAGTTATCTAATTTTTGTCACCTTTATGACAGTTGTGTTTCTATCTTTGTCTATCTTTGTCATACAGCTCTATTTCTCTTCCCACATTTCCCATATTTTAAACTCAGTGTGGGACTAACTTGAAGCTCTCAGCATAAGCATCATTGCTTTGGAACCTGCATTCCTATTTCTAGATTTTACACCTGGGTCTCCAAATCCCATATGTTGACTCGTACACCTCACGACTGTATGAAACTTGTAGAAGCTTGCCTCTTGCCATTGTCTTCTCCTTATAGGAATCTCTTCTACAAATTTGTTCATTCACTGCTACTCACTCGTTTTGTTAGTCATCTATTCTTTGATTTAAAAATATTTTTGGACCTTTACTAAGAATAGGCAATATGCAAGGTGTTGGAGATTAAATAGTGAGTAAAATAGTGTGTGATTCAACTTCTGTTTGAAAATGCCCAGTGATGGTAATTCACCATGCCAAACGGCACCACATTTCATTTTTAATTCAAATTGCTAAACTTGTTGTACACAGATAGAGACATAATCTCTCTCCCTCTAATTTCTACCATCATCTTCTACCACTATCCCTAGAGCTAACCTCTGGAGGATAATTCTCCTTATTTTCCCAGAGGACAATTATATTTAACTATGATTACACCTATCTGTATCAGCATGGCAAATGGACTCTTTAAAATTGACCCTAGAGGCAAAGCTAGAATCATGCAGCTGTAGTCAGAACTGGTAGAAGATAGAAATAAATGTATACTAGCATCATTTCCCAATTTATGGGAAGACTTTTCAGTACAAATTAAACTACACTTAAAAAGGCAAATGTGAATCTAACCACTGACTGCTTAAGGTAGTCCAGAGTGGCTTTTCTAAAATACCAGTTGAAATATATAGAACCACCCTACTGATACTTACAATTCCCAATCCTAGAAATTAAATGGCTATTTTATGTTAATTCTCCCATGTCAATGTTTGTGATTAGGTTGCTTTAGAATGATGCAACATTGAGGTGACTTTAGAAAGTGACATTAGAAAGTATCTTTATAGTGATTCATGAGCTCAGGAAACATTTCATCATAGTCAGTGGCAGCCTAGAAATACTGGTTAAACATTGAAAGGCCAATATGTGTCCATTTTTGTAGGCAGTAAGCACACTAATAGTTGATTGACAGAATGCACAAGTCAGACACTCCAGATAATTGATGAAGTTACAAAATATCCTAAAGACAGTCTCATCATTCATTGATGTTTTATGAGCACATGGGGATTGGGATAAGTGTAGAGCACTGAGCACATCAGGGCATTCCTCCCACCAGAAATGTGGTATTGTTTCCATATGTGTGATGGAAATTTATCTCTTCACACCCAGTGATAGTTTTGGTTTTATATATCTATTGTTTCAATATCTATTTTTAAAATCTTCTATTACGTGTAGTCTCATCTTTGAAGACTTCTTAATATATTTTTCAAAAAATGAGGCTGAGAGTTTTGGCATATTTTAGGAGTCATTTTTCAGGGTTGATCAAGCACTTTGAGGCATAATGTTTCACTCAATATCTTTAAAAGTAAGAAACACATTGATAAGGTAACAATTTAAAGTTTGATGTAGAGATGCATGCCCTTAATTCAGGTTCAGAAACCCAAAGTTTACATGCACAGATTGTTTAAGAATCAATTTATCAGGTATTTAATTGAAAGAGAACCATTGGTTTTATTTGCCTGATATGGAACAGTGTGATATATTTGCCAAAAGATGCAAAATAGACTACATAAATATTTATAGCATCCAAAACAAGGTAAGTAAACATTACATAGTTCGTCAAACCATACCTTCTATAAGGTAATCATAGATTCCCGAGCTCTAGATATAAATTTCCCTTTTGCTGTGACTAATGTCCATGTAGAGATTTATTTGGACCTCCAAAAGTTGCTGGCTCAGAATAGGATATACCACCTCTTTTTTCACTACTGTTCTCTTCCATTGTGATTATATTCATGTATTTGTATTATTTTAAAATTACTTTTATTAATGCTCTCTCTCTATACATATAGGCCCTAACTTCTTCCCCATAACCTCTCAGTGATTAAACACGTTAATTTTACTTTTATAGTGTTTATTATATCTAACCCAACAATTTCCAATCACACATCTCATGGCATAGGGGAATGATCACTAAATTAGGAATCAGAAAATTTCAATTCATTATGATTTTTTGTTTAAATATATCTCCAAACCTACCTACTACTTTTAGAATATTTTGAAAATGGGTATTATATCTCATAGTACTTAGCACAGTATTTTACATACAGCTTATTATTTTGCATAGAGCTTAATAAGTGCTTATGGCATTACATTGAACTTCAACTTGAAATGGGTCACTAGAAAATTGGACTCGGGGCTATTGTAATACCTTGTGAACTTGTCCTCCTACCCTCAGTTTCTCCACTTTTCATAAGGTTCTATTAACTTCAGACTCAACAAGCTCAAAATCCAACATATTATCTTCCCTGAAAAAGACTATTTTTCCTACTTATTTTCTTGGCTTGGAAAACTGCATCACCATGTACTCAGTTTTTCAAGCTCAGGATCATTTTGTGTCCACAAGGTAAGGACTGACATAAACTCTCATCTCTTATTCAATCACCAGTTGGTTCTATTTTTAAGATATCTAAAAACAAGACCTTATTATCTTATCTCTATTTCGACTGTTCTAATTCACACTCATCTTTTGTGCAATAACTTACTGGTATCCTGCCTCCAGTTTATCTCCTATGTACTCCATTTTCCACATAGTCACAAGGATGATCATTTTATACCACAGATTTGATCATTTTCGTCTCTTTGCTATAAGCATCATAGCCTATAGTTGTGGTAGGACTCTACAAAATAATAGTGACATAGAAATAGACCAACTCACATGGTGATTGAAATTCACCTTTGAATTACATAAATATGTAACTGAATTAAAAAGTGATTTGACACTGATAGTGCCTCTAGAGTAGCTGCATGCAAGAGGCAAAAGGAAATCTTTATTCAGAGAACGCTTTGATAATACTCTGCCTTAAACTGTAAAGACCAGTTTTTTTGCTCGCCAATTTAGATGCATTCTTTAGTAACTGTGTTAATAATGTAAATGTTGTTTATCACCAGTCAACTGATTTTTTTTTCCATGTCTCAATCAGTTCCAAATCCAGGTAGTTTAAAGGATTGTTGTTTCCTGGTATACCTCAGCCTCCAAAGTGTCCTCAAATCTAGTAAAGCTGCGTCTGATATTTTACTGGTATCTTGGAATATAAATGCAAATGGTCAACCATATACAATTATGACTTCTATCCAGGAAAACAAGAATAGTTTATTTAATCCAAGTGTCATAATTAGAGTCAGATAGAATTGGGGTTATAAATGAATATTCATAATACTTTAAACTACTCAAGTGAAAATTAAAGTAAAAATATATAATTCTATTTTGAACATGAAATGTTATTGCCCGAAAGACTTATAAAAATATAACTTACTTCTAAAGAATTAGCCTTTATTGATAAATAAGGGCATAAAATTATACTAACTCACATGAATCTTAAAATTTTATTAGTTTGCTTATGTTTCCTGTTATTTTTTTTTTTTTGTAAATTTTCTGTGTTACTGATAATGAACTTATGATATCAATACAGCTACAACTTTCTAGGAAGATAGTCATCATGTAACAAGGCAGAAATCAATATTAGTTAGTCATATACAGATTATTTATTTCCTTATGTAATTAGTGTGAAGGAACCTTGATTTCATTAGACATACTATTATGAGAAAAAGATAATTATAATCTCATTGGCAATAAAACAATAAAGATGTAAACTTTGATTATTCCTCTTAGTAAACTGACAAGCAATGGGTTTTTGAGAAAGCAATCATATCTGTGTTTTAAAAAAGTAATAGAGCTCTTGAAAATAAAATAGCTCTGAAGATTCTTAAACGTGTCTTTTTGTGGACACATGTTTTCATTTCTCTTGGGTAAATATCTAGGAGTGGAATTGCTTGATCATAGTGTAGGTATATGTTTAACCTTATGACAAACCGCCAGACTGACTTTTAAATTGGTTTACCATTTTATACTCCCACCAACAATATATGAGAGTCAAGGTGCTCTAAATCTTGGTCAACTTCTGGAGGTGACAGTCTTCTTATTTTAGCTGTTCTAGCTTGTGCATAATAGAAAATTCTATTGGACAGTGCTGGCCTAGATGCTAGTTTTTTATGGCAGGCTCTATAGGTTGAAAATGAGCTATATGTTTGGAACTTTAAAGAAATATAGAAATATAGATATATTTGTTTTATAGTTAAAATATAAGGAAATTTTTAACAAGAAAATTAAAGAAAATACACATTTAAAATAATCTGATATTACTTTAGACAGTATGTATTATTAGAATTTTCTCAAACTTCAAACACATATGTTATTTTAGACAGGAGCTTTCTTTAATCACATTCTTTCTGTGTGTCAATATCCTTGAACAAAAGAAGAATGTTTAAAGATGTTCTACAGTTTCTCTTACAGGCAGAATGTTGTGGGACTTTCTCTGTTTCTGTTCCAGGTCTTCTGTGATACTTCAAATACCCTTTCATTTCTGGCCATAATAAATCTAGATTGCCTTTTTCCCCTCTTAGGCCTATTTGCATGCAATAATTTTATGCATTGATAAACAATCTTACAGATGGAGACCACCATGGCATTTTTAAAAATGAAAAAAAGACTTATAATAGGCTACTACAATCACTGCAGACAAAATGAAAAGAGAATTTAATATTGAAAAGAGATTACTACACAGTTTATGTAGTAACAAAAATTTTTTGGAGGGTATCAGCAACAAATAAAATTATTTTATTTTAAAATTTCTGAGTTGATCTACCTACTTTCCATTTAGGAGTTTATTCATGGTAATAAGAATGGGTTGTATTTACTGCAAGATCATAGTTAAATACTGCTATTTTTATCAAATTAATTTCTGAATTACTTTAAATGACACATTTGCACTGAGCTTAATTAAAATTTCATGTAATGTTTAATATGATACTAAAATTTGATAATTTATAGTAAGTTATCATTATTAACATTTTTACTTTTTAATTATACCATTTCCTTTATAATGTGTCACAGTTTCTTCAATTAATAAATTAGTCTGACAAAATACTTATTTTATAGAAATAATAATTTAAAACCTTTTTAAAGGCATGACAAAAAGTAAAAACATGTAATTGGCTCTCCTTGTATGCTCCCAGTAATTTAATAAATCTAAATTCTAATCTCAAAATATATTTTATTTTAATTCATTGTTCAATAACCTTTAAAAATAAAGAGTATTTTCTTCCTCAAAATTTTGTTTGACTAAATATGAAACAAATGTAAAATGGCCACAAAATTTTTAAAAATATATATTTTATACTGTATTAGTAGAAATTAAAAATTGAGGACTTGGAGGGTGATTTATTTTCTCATCAGCTCCAGTCATTCCCAGAGCAGAAATTGTGTGCCACATTTTTATAGGGAAATGCACAACCTGGGGCACATGATAAGGTGAGATGCCTAGGCAGGGACTTGAAACAAAACAATATGTCTATAAAAGGTGGAATCAAAAACACTGAACAGAAAGGGCCAGTAGAATAATTTTGGTTTAATATTAAAAAATAACTTCACATTAGCAGTATACAAACTGGAATTGAATGATCAATCAGGGAGTGATGTCGCCATATTCATCCTTAAAGTTATTCATACACAGTTCATGACCTTCTGAGATCTGTAGAGAGCTTTGATAGAAGAAAGTTAAGCATTCAGAATATTCTTGGATTTGATGGATTCTTCTTCTTCTAGTGATAATTTCCTTTGTTTACAATAAAAGTTTTAGATTTTGGTTTTTTTTTTTTTTTTTACTCTTTCACACCTTTTATTTTTAAATTAAAGGAAGCTTGTGTTAAAGATACTTCTTATTAAAGCCTTTATTTTTTTAGAGCAGTTTTAGGTTTATAACAAAACTGAGAGAAAGGTACAGAGATTTCCCATATCCTCCCTGTCCCCACACATGCATAGCCTCCCCTGTTATCAACATCACCCACCAGAATGGTACATTGTTTACGCACGATGAACCTCCTTTTACACATCATAATCATCCAAAGTCCATAGTTCATTCTTGGTGGTGTACGTTCTATGGGTTTGGACAAATGTATAATGAAATGTATCCATCATCATAATATTATACAGAATATTTCCACTGCCCTTAAAATGGTCTATGCCCTTCCTATTCATCTCTCCCCACAACCACTGGCAACCACTGATCTTTTTATTGTTTCCATAATTTCACCTTTTCCAGAATGTCATATAGTTGGAATCATATAAAATGTAGCTTTTTTATATTGGCTTCTTCTACTTAGTTATGTAAATTTAAGGTTTTTCAATGCCTTTTCCTGGTTTGATAGCTCATTTCTTTTTAGCACTGAGTAATAGTCCATTGTCTGGTTGTGCACAGTTTATTCATTCACCTACCAAAGGACACCTCGATTGCTTCCAAGTTTTGGCAATTATGAATAAAGCTGCTCTAAACATCATGTACAGGTCTTTGTGTGGAAATAAGTTTTCAGCTCTTTTGGGTAAATGCCAAGGGGAGCAGTTGCTGGATAATATGGCAAGAGTATGCTTAGTTTTGTAAGAAACCTTCAAACTGTCTTCCAAAGTGGCTGTACCATTTGACCTTCCTACCAGCAACGAATGAGAGTTCCTATTGTTCCACATCCTCACCAGAAGATATATTTTTCATACTTTCGGAATTATTTTCATATCTAATTTTTGCTGCTTTCAAAGGCTGCCACAGCCTTTATAAATCTATACTACTTGTTACCTAGGGGATTAATATGCATCAGATTATTTTTTTGAAATTTTAATTTTGTAACAATCTTCCCACAAAAAGAGAAAAGAAAAGAAGAAAGAAGTGAGAATGTTTTGCCCTGGAAGAAAATTTTTAAAATTATGCTTTTGCCCATAACAAAATATTCTTAAACTTAAGAAGTGAGAAAATTGGGACTTGACTTTATTATCAGAAATGTTGAAGAAAGTTTTAAAAACTAAATTTTCACACCTCAATCTTCCAAAAATACCATTTAGCATTTTATAAGTTATAGAATCTCCTACGTACATATCTTAAATATTAAGTAAACATAAAATGTTTAAAAGGGAAATCAAAACACAATGAAAAGTAAATTAACTATAAGCTTACATAGTGGCTAACCATCCTTACCTCAAAGACATGCACATTTATTCGTAAATATATTGAATATTATCTACATGCACATTGTATATGCATAGCATATATTTATAAATAATTATGTGTAATTATCTGCGTATGGGGTAATGCACATGATTATGAATAAAATATCACACATCCAGATTTATAAGATGTGATTTTATATATTATATCTTCATATTGTAAACTTTAACAGTCTTTCTGAAGGCTGGATTTTAAAGTGACTGTTTTGTCATTGATTGAACACATTAGTTTCATTACTAAGAAATGAGAAGCTCTCAAAACAAATAGTAATTAAAATTCCTGAGTTTGCCTAAGAAAGTTCTAACATACTGGGATCTGCATTAGATAAACTAAAGTACTCATGTAATTCCCAAGCAGACCCACTTCTAAGGCCAAGTGTCCCTTGACAGAAACTGTGGTACCCTCTAGCTTGTCTTATAAACTACTATAAATTAAAATCAATTTACCAAGTGATTACTACTTGTTACGAGTATTTTTTTTATAGCTTTGGACTCTGGAATCTTGGCCTTGGGAAATAAAAATTCTTAGTATTGTAATTTTGCAGAGGGTGAAATATGAAAAGCCCTTTGGGTCAATGTCAGTGTTCTCCAAGCATACTTGAATTAAGCTGTTGGCTGGTGTATTATACTGTATTGTAAATGACTCCTAATTGAAACCCTCATAGACCTACTTCCCCAGGTCCCCAAAACTAATGTGCAAAGAACAACACTTCTATTCCCCTTCTTCATTCAACTAACATTTTATGAAAATTGGAAGCAAAAAATAACAAATTTCTTAACGAACTTATCAATCTATAATATTGGGAAACCTTATTTGCCACTTTTTTTTTCCATTGACATCATGTTGATTCTACTAGCTCCAACTGAACTACAATAGACAAAATGTTTAACTGATAAACTCTAGCTTTATATTTGATATTATTGTTTCCATCCCAAATAATTTAAAGAATGAAAATAACTTGAATATCTAATAGGTTCTTCATTTTAGAATTTTAGCTGGAATTTTCATGTAAATTCAAGAACTTATAATGAAATAGCAGATATAGCATAAATGTAGTATTTTAGCTATTGTAAAGCTTAAAGTTATTAACACTATATTGTAAACATAAAGGCTTTCTCTGCTGAATTTTTGGCATAGTTTTATAAAATATTATTTCCTTATGATTTACAAGGTAGAGAATTTCCTCCCATTACTTTCATAGCCACTTTCTGGTTGGATAATTTCTTGATAGTCCCACTCTGACTATGAAAGAAAATCACATGCCTTGTGAAGTATGGGATTAACAAAAAGCACGGGATAGGGAGAGTAAAATGCCCATTCTTTCTTTTGTTGACCATTTTGTTTTGCTTTCATTCCATGGTTCTATTTTATATGTTTCAATGGAATCCACTCCAAATATCATAATAGAAGAATGAAAAATGACATCCGTATTTTCTTCTTAAAAACTTTCAGGCATATGCATAACTTGCATTATTTTTTACCAATACAAATCACATGCGTCCAGACATCTGTATTTCTTAAAAATTATAGCTAGTAGACTCAATTTACTGACACAAACTACAGGGAGTTAATTTCTCAATGGCCCCAAATCCTTAATTTTTCACAAAAGGAGTACAAGAACTTCGTTAACCTTTTATTAAAAAAAAGAATTTTCCTTTTTGAAGAGTCAGCCTATTAAATTATTCTCTCTTAATTGCTTTTGATGTTCTAGAAAGTAGAGAAAGAAGACAACATATGGTTAATTCTCTTGTTACACATCTAACTACTATTTGTGGTTTCTAAGATTCCACCAGCAGGGAGACTTGGTTATTTTTTACCCAATTATTTTGATTCTTTGTTTAATCTATGGTTATTCGGAAATAAATATCAATTCCATAAGACATAAGCACCCAGACATAGTGGACTTTAATTTTACTTTCCTTAATTTAAAGATGCAGACACCACACACCACTGCTAATTTACCATAAGGGAAGGTTCAGAAAAACTTCAAAAGGATAGGGAAAATTTTCCACCAGTAATGGTTTTGAAATGGAATCTACTTGATATCAGTTTGCTGGTAAATTTTTTAAATTCTAAAACGAAAACAAAAACTTTTATAGTCATGTGAATAGCACATTTTTCTTCTTTGTATAAAAAAATACTAGAAAAATGGGACCTATGCCATCAATATATCTTTTATTCTAATTGAAACACTTCACTCGGAAGGAGGGTTGCTGTTTTAGTCTGTCTTCGCGTGCTAAGAAATAAATGGATTGGCTGCACTTTTTAAAATTCAGGCATCAATTAGTTGTCTACTATGTTTTAGGATGTTTGCCAGATTTGATATGGAATAATAAAAATAATGTCCTATAAGAAGTTTCATAGAAAGTGAGGGAGGCTACAGCAGGAGGGTAAAAATATAAGGCAATGGAAATGGAAATATATGCAAATTTGACTATAATGTGCATTAGAGTTAGAGTAGGACCCCCAATATAAACACAAAGTACTCTATGAGAAAATCCTTAAGAATTACATCATTTGCTAGTGATAGAAAACCAACCAAAATGGATTAAGGAAAATACAAATTTTAATGATGAACATACCTGAAAATTTAGAGATATAAGGGACTTTAGGGATGACTGAAGCTTGAATGATGTCTTCAATACTTGTTCTCACATTCTCCATCCCTAGGATCTGCTTTCTTTTGTGCTGGCTCCCTATGCAACCATCTTAGGCTCTCTCCTTCTTCAAGAGAAGGACGACTAGCAGGACCAAGCTAATATTCTGTCATCTCAGAAAGAAGAGCAGAAAGACAGTATCTCTCTTCCTAATACTTTACTCCCAAACTTAATCTTATGAAGACAGATTTGTTTCTGTACCCATGCAAGAGGTAGTTACTGTAATCAGGGTTGCATCATGCCTTTATTGACCAGCTCTGGGCATCTATATTGTAAAGCCGTGTAAAGTCAGAGGTAGAGATATGACTTCTTATGATAAATTGGGGTTCTCTAAGCAGGAGAAGAAAGCATGGATAGGGAAAACAGTAGACATCCACTAGAAGGGGTTTGAAGAAGAGAATATGTTCAATTTGGAAAGGAAAGAAATGAGGAAAGATTTCAGAGTCCATACTATTAGAGATATGCCTTAAAAGACAGGTCTAAAAGACACACTTAAAAGTAACAAGTGAGGCATGTCAAAGAGAATGGCATTCTAATCAGAATATAAAGCAAGAGCGTAAACATGGATACAGTAAAACATGGAGACACTTCTCAGCGAACGACAGATAGTCAACAGCTAAGAATTTGGGAATTTACTTTTTGAAAATCTTTGATGAGACATTTGGAATTTTGTGTTCAGTTTTACAGAGGAGCTATTGAATGATTAGGAAAGGGGTCAATATCTGTCCTCTGTGAAGGTTAGTCTGTAAAACTTTACAAGGTGGATGAGATGAGGAGATACTGGTGACAAGGGGGTAATGTTAAAGGTCTGTTATGGGGATGATAATGTTAAAAATAATTTGAAAAGAGTGAAATTTCCTGAATTGGAAGCTTTCAATGGTTTTAAATAAGGATGGAGTGAAACTTTGGGAAATAAGTTCAGCATTCCATCCCCGCCCCATCTCAAATTGTAAGAGAGAATTTCTTCTTTGATTTGTATTACATACTGGGATTTTACATAATATTTCATTTGAAAAAATATTTTCTGCTGCTGCTATTTTTTTAAAATCACTGATCTGGCTAACTAATATAAATATGTTATGTACTCCTCTTGGCTGGTCTCAATTTTTCATTGCCTATTATGCAGATGTGGACTAAGGAATAAGATAGCTGGGTGGTTTTCTGTAATGACAGTTCTTCTAATTAGTTTCAAGATTGTTTAACATCTTTATTGGAATATAATTGCTTTACAATGATGTGTTATTTTCTGCTTTATAACAAAGTGAATCAGCTGTACATATACATATATCCCCATATCTCCTCCCTCTTGCGTCTCCTTCCTATCCTCCCTATCCCACCCCTCTAGGTGGTCACAAAGCACCAAGCTGCTCTCCCTGTGCTATGCAGATGCTTCCCACTAGCTATCGGCTTTATATTTGTAGTGTGTATATGTCCATGGCACTCTCTCACTTTGTCCCAGCTACCCTTCCCTCTCCCCATGTCCTCAAGTCCATTCTCTAGTAGGTCTGTGTCTTTATTCCTGTCCTGCCCCTAGGTTCTTCAGACCTTTTTTTTTTTTTTAGATTCCATATATATGTGTTAGCATACGGTATTTGTTTTTCTCTTTCTGACTTGCATCACTTTGTATGACAGACCCTGTGTCCATCCACCTCACTAAAAATAACTCAATTTCGTTTCTTTTTATGGCTGAGTAATATTCCATTGCATATATGTGCCACATCTTCTTTTCCATTCATCTGTTGATGGACACTTAGGTTGCTTCCACGTCCTGGCTATTGTAAATAGAGCTGCAGTGAACATTGTGATACATGAATCTTTTTGAATTGTGGTTTTCTCAGGGTATATGCCCAGTAGTGGGATTTCTGCGTCGTATGGTATTTCTATTTTTAGTTTTTTAAGGAACCTCCATACTCTTCTCCATAGTGGCTGTATCAATTTACATTCCCACCAACAGTGCAAGAGGGTTCCCTTTTCTCCACACCCTCTGCAGCATTTATTGTTTGTACATTTTTTGATGATGGCCATTCTGACTGGTGTGAGATGATATCTCATTGTAGTTTTGATTTGCATTTCTCTAATGATTAGTGATGCTGAGCATCCTTTCATGTGTGTGTTGGCAATCTGTATATCTTCTTTGGAGAAATGTCTATTTATGTCTTCTGCCCATTTTTGTATTGGGCTGTTTGTTCTTTTGATATTGAGCTGCATGAGTTGGTTGTAATGTTTGGAGATTAATCCTTTGTCAGTTGCTTCATTTGCAAATATTTTATCCCATTCTGAGGGTTGTTTTTTCATCTTGTATAAGGTTTCCTTTGCTGTGCAAAAGCTTTTAGGTTTCATTAGGTCCCATTTGTTTATTTTTGTTTTCATTTCCATTTCTCTAGGAGACAGGTCAAAAAGGATCTTGCTGTGATTTATGTCATAGAGTGTTCTCCCTATGTTTTCCTCAAAGAGTTTGATAGTGTCTGGCCTTACATTTAGGTCGTTAATCAATTTCGAGTTTATTTTTGGGTATGGTGTTAGGGAGTGTTCTAATTTCATGCTTTTACGTGTAGCTGTCCAGTTTTCCCAGCACAACTTATTGAAGCGGCTATCTTTTCTCGACTATATATTCTTGCCTCCTTTATCAATGATAAGGTGACCCTATGTGCATGGGTTTATCTCTGGGCTTTCTATCCTGTTCCATTGATCTATATTTCTGTTTTTGTGTCAGAACCAGACTGTCTTGATTACGGAAGCTTTGTAGTATAGTCTGAAGTCAGGGAGCCTCATTCCTCCAGCTCCATTTTTCTTTCTCAAGATTGCTTTGGCTATTCAGGGTCTTTTGTGTTTCCATACAAATTGTGAAATTTTTTGTTCTAGTTCTGTGAAAAATGCCAGTGGTAGTTTGATAGGAATTGCATTGAATCTGTTGATTGCTTTGGGTAGTAGAGTCATTTTCACAATGTTGATTCTTCCAATCCAAGAATATGGTATATCTCTCCATCTGTTTGTATCATCTTTAATTTCTTTCATCATTGTCCTATAGTTTTTTGCATACAGGTCTTTTGTCTCCTGAGGTAGGTTTATTCCTAGGTATTTTATTCTTTTTGTTGTGCTGCTAAATGGGAGTGTTTTCTTAATTTCAATTTCAGATTTTTCAACATTAGTATATAGGAATGCAAGAGATTTCTCTGCATTAGTTTTGTATGCTGCTACTTTACCAAATTCATTGATTAGTTCTAGTAGTTTTCTGGTAGCATCTTTAGTATTCTCTATGTATTGTATCATGTCATCTGCAAACACTGACAGCTTTACTTCTTTTCTGATTTGGATTCCTTTTATTTCTTTTTCTTCTCTGATTGCTGTGGCTAAAACGTCCAAAACAATGTTGAATAAGAGTGGTGAGAGTGGGCAGCCTTGTCTTGTTCCTGATCTTAGTGGAAGTGGTTTCAGTTTTTCACCGTTGAGGACGATGTTGGCCGTGGGTTTGTCATATATGACCTTTATTATGTTGAGTTAAGTTCCCTCTTTGCCTACTTTCTGGAGGATTTTTATATAACTGGGTGTTGAATTTTGTCAAAAGCGTTTTCTTCATTTATTGAGATGATCATATGGTTTTTGTTCTTTAGTTTGTTCATATGGTGTGTCACATTGATTTATTTGCATATATTGAAGAATCCTTGCATTCCTGAAATAAACCCCACTTGATCATGGTGTATGATCCTTTTTGGAAGAGTTTGAGAAGGATAGGTGTTAGCTCCTCCCTAATTGTTTGATAGAATTCACCTGTGAAGCCATCTGGTCCTGGGCTTTTGTTTGTTGAAAGATTTTTAATCACAGTTTCAATTTCAGTGCTTGTGATCCGTCTGTTTTTATTTTATATTTCTTCCTGGTTCAGTCTCAGAAGGTTGTGCTTTTCTAAGAATTTGTCCATTTCTTCCAGGTTGTCCATTTTATTGGCATATAGTTTTTTGTAGTAATCTCTCATGATCCTTTGTATTTCTACAGTGTCTGTGAGCACTTGAGAAGAAAGTGTATTCTGTTGTTTTTGGATGGAATGTCCTATAAATATCAATTACGTTCATCTTGTTTAATGTATCACTTAAAGCTTGTGTTTCCTTATTTATATTCATTTTGGATGATCAGCCCATTGGTGAAAGTGGGGTGTTAAAGT
>NC_041234.1:17912841-17919478 GCF_002837175.3 Physeter macrocephalus | reverse complement strand
ATTTATTTCTGATCTGATCTTTATGATTTCTTTCCTTTTTCTAACTTTGGGGTTCTTTTGTTCTTCTTTCTCTAATTGCTTTAGGTGTAAGGTTTGGTTTATTTGAGATGTTTCTTATTTCTGAGGTAGGACTGTGTTTCCTTATTTATATTCATTTTGGATGATCTGCCCATTGGTGAAAGTGGGGTGTTAAAGTTCCCTACTATAATTGTGTTACAGTTGATTTCCCCTTTCATGGCTGTTAGTATTTGCCTTTTGTATTGATATGCTCCTCTGTTGGGTGCATAAATATTTTCAATTGTTATATCTTCTCCTTGGATTGATTCCTTTATCATTATGTAGTGTCCTTCTTTGTCTCTTGTAATAGTCTTTGTTTTAAAGTCTATTTTGTCTGATGTGAGAATTGCTACTCCAGCTTTCTTTTGATTTCCATTTGCATGGAATATCTTTCTCCATTCTCTCACTTTCAGTCTGTTTGTGTCCCTAGGGCTGAAGTGGCTCTCTTGTAGACAGCATATATACGGGTCTTGTTCTTATATCCTTTGTCATTTGTTTCTAGGTATTTTTTAATTTCCTCTTTGATTTCCTCAGTGATCTTTTGCTTATTACATAGTGTATTATTTAGCCTCCATGTGTTTGTATTTTGTACAGATTTTTAGCCAGTCTGTGTCTTTTGGTTGGAGCATTTAATCCATTTACATTTAAGATAGTAATCCATTTACATTTAAGATAGTTATCCATATGTATGTTCCTGTTACCATTTTCTTAAATGTTTTGGGATAGCGTTGTGGTTGGAAAAGATACTTGATACGATTTCAATTTTCTTAACTTTACCGAGGCTTGATCTGTGACCAAAGATATGATCTATCCTGGAGAATGTCCATGAGCACTTGAGAAGAAAGTGTATTCTGTTGTTTTTGGATGGAATGTCCTATAAATATCAATTACGTTCATCTTGTTTAATGTATCACTTAAAGCTTGTGTTTCCTTATTTATATTCATTTTGGATGATCTGCCCATTGGTGAAAGTGGGGTGTTAAAGTTCCCTACTATAATTGTGTTACAGTTGATTTCCCCTTTCATGGCTGTTAGTATTTGCCTTTTGTATTGATATGCTCCTCTGTTGGGTGCATAAATATTTTCAATTGTTATATCTTCTCCTTGGATTGATTCCTTTATCATTATGTAGTGTCCTTCTTTGTCTCTTGTAATAGTCTTTGTTTTAAAGTCTATTTTGTCTGATGTGAGAATTGCTACTCCAGCTTTCTTTTGATTTCCATTTGCATGGAATATCTTTCTCCATTCTCTCACTTTCAGTCTGTTTGTGTCCCTAGGGCTGAAGTGGCTCTCTTGTAGACAGCATATATACGGGTCTTGTTCTTATATCCTTTCAGCCAGTCTGTGTCTTTTGGTTGGAGCATTTAATCCATTTACATTTAAGATAGTAATCCATTTACATTTAAGATAGTTATCCATATGTATGTTCCTGTTACCATTTTCTTAAATGTTTTGGGTTTGTTATTGTAGGTCTTTTCCTTCTTTTGTGTTTCCTGCCTAGAGAAGTTCCTTTAGCATTTGTTGTAAAGCTGGTTTGGTGGTGCTGAATACTCTTACGTTTTGCTTCTTTGTAAAGATTTTAATTTCCCTGTGGAATCTGAGTGAGTTCCTTGCTGGGTAGAGTAATCTTGGTTGTAGGCTTTTCCCTTCATCACTGTAAATATGTCCTGCCACTCCCTTGTGGCTTGCAGAGTTTCTGGTGAAAGATCAGCTCTTAACCTTATGGGGATTCCCTTGTATGTTATTTGTTGTTTTTCCCTTAATATGTGTCTTGGCATGTTTCTCCTTGGATTTACTCTGTATCGGACTCTCTGTGCTTCCTGGACTTGATTAACTATTTCCTTTCCCATATTAGGGAACTTTTCAAGTATAATCTCCTTAAATATTTTGTCAGTCCCTTTCTTTTTGTCTTCTTCTTCTGGGCCCCATATAATTTGAATGCCCATGCATTTAATGTTGTCCCAGAGGTCTCTGAGAGAGTCCTCAGTTCTTTTCATTCTTTTTCCTTTATTCTGCTCTGCCATAGTTATTTCCACTATTTTATCTTCCAGGTCACTTATCCGTTCTTCTGCCTCAGTTATTCTGCTACTGATTCCTTCTAGAGAATTTTTAATTTCATTTATTGTGTTGTTCATCATTTTTTGTTTGCTCTTTAGTTCCTCTAGGTCCTTGTTAAACGTTTCTTGTATTTTTTCCATTGTATTTCCAAGATTTTGGATCATCCTTACTCTCATTTCTCTGAATTCTTTTTCAGGTAGTCTGCCTATTTCCTCCTCATTTGTTTGGTCTGGTAGGTTTTTACCTTTCCCCTTGATCTTCTTTGTGTTTCTCTGTCTTCTCATTTTGCTTAACTTAATGTGTTTGGGGTCTCCTTTTTGCAGTCTGCTTGTTCGTAGTTCCCATTGTTTTTGGTGTCTGTCCCCAGTGGCTAAGGTTGGTTCAGTGGGTTGTGTAGGCTTCCTGATGGAGGGGACTAGTGCCTGTTTTCTGGTGGATGAGGCTGGATCTTTTCTTTCTTGTAGGCAGGTCTGCTTCTGGTGGTGTGTTTTGGGATGTCTGTGAACTTATTATGATTTTAGGCAACCTCTCTGCTAATGGGTGGGGTTGTGTTCCTGTCTTGCTAGTTGTTTGGCATAGGGTGTCCAGCACTGTAGCTTGCTGGTCGTTGACTGGAGCTGGTTCTTGGTGGTGAGTTGGAGATCTTTGGGAGATTTTTGCTGTTTGCTATTACATGGAGATGGTAGGTCTCTGGTGGACCAGTGTCCTGTACTCGGCTCTCCCACCTCAGAGGCACAGCCCTGATGCCCGGCTGGAGGACCAAGACCTTGTCATCCACATGGCTCAGAATAAAAGGGGGAAAAAAAAGAAAGAAAGAAAGAAAAAGAAAGAAACAAAGAAAGAAAGAGAAAGAAAGGAAGGAAGGAAGGAAGAAAGAAAGACAAAATAAAATAGAATAAAGTAATTAAAAAATAATAATTATTAAAAATAAAAAAATTTTTTAAAGTAATGAAAAAGAAGAAAGAAAGAAGAGAGCAACCAAACCAAAAACAAATCCACCAGTGATAACAAGCACTAAAAACTATACTAACGAAAAACAAAAAATAGACAGAACCCTAGGAGAAATGGTAAAATCAAAGCTATACAGACAAAATCACACAGAGAAGCATACATATACACACTCACAGAAAGAGAAAAAGGAAAAAAAAATATTGTTGCTCTGAAAGTCCACCGCCTCAGTTTGGGACAATTCGTTGTCTATTCAGGTATTCCACAGATGCAGGGTACATCAAGTTGATTGTGGAGATTTAATCCACTGCTCCTGAGGCTGCTGGGAGAGTTTTCCCTTTCTCTTCTTTGTTCTCACGGCTCCTGGGGTTTAGCTTTGGATTTGGCCCTGCCTCTGAGTGTAGGTCACCTGAGGGCATCTGTTCTTCACTCAGACAGGACAGGGTTAAAGGAGCAACTGAATTGGGGGCACTGGCTCACTCAGGCTGGGGGGAGGGAGGGGTACGGAGTGCAGGGCGAGCCTTCGGTGGCAGAGGCCGGCGTGACGTTGCACCAGCCTGAGGCGCGCAGTGTGTTCTCCCGGTGAAGTTGTCCCTGGATCATGGGACCTTGGCAGTGGCGGGCTGCACAGGCTCCCGGGAGGGGAGGTGTGGATACTGATCTGTGCTTGCACAGAGGCTTCTTGGTGGCTGCAGCAGCAGCCTTAGTGTCTCATGCCCGTCTCTGTGGTCCACACGGATAGCCATGGCTCTCGCCCGTCTCTGGAGCTCCTTTAGGCACACTCGGTAACAAAGAGCCAAGAAAAAGTCTCTTGCCTCTTCAACAGTTCCAGACTTTTTCCCAGATTCCCTGCGGGTAGCTGTGGCGCACTGTCCCCCTTCAGGCTGTGTTCACACTGCCAAGCCCAGTCCTCTCCCTGGGATCTGACCTCCGAAGCTGGAGCCTCAGCTCCCAGCCCCCGCCTGCCCCAGCGGGTGAGCAGACAAGCCTCTCGGGCTGGTGAGTGCTGGTCGGCACCGATCCTCTGTGGGAATCTCTCCACTTTGCCTTCTGCACCCCTGTTGCTGCACTGTCCTCCATGGCTCCCACGCTCCCCCCACCCGCCATCCCCCAGTCTCCACCTGCACAGGGCCTTCCTAGCATGTGGAAACCTTTCCTCCTTCACAGCTCCCTCCCAGAGGTGCAGGTCTCGTCCCTATTCTTTTGTCTCTGTTTTTTCTTTTTTCTTTTGCCCTACCCAGGTACGTGGGGAGTTTTTTGCCTTTTGGGAGGGATAGCCATGGCTCTCGCCCGTCTCTGGAGCTCCTTTAGGCACACTCGGTAACAAAGAGCCAAGAAAAAGTCTCTTGCCTCTTCAACAGTTCCAGACTTTTTCCCAGATTCCCTGCGGGTAGCTGTGGCGCACTGTCCCCCTTCAGGCTGTGTTCACACTGCCAAGCCCAGTCCTCTCCCTGGGATCTGACCTCCGAAGCTGGAGCCTCAGCTCCCAGCCCCCGCCTGCCCCAGCGGGTGAGCAGACAAGCCTCTCGGGCTGGTGAGTGCTGGTCGGCACCGATCCTCTGTGGGAATCTCTCCACTTTGCCTTCTGCACCCCTGTTGCTGCACTGTCCTCCATGGCTCCCACGCTCCCCCCACCCGCCATCCCCCAGTCTCCACCTGCACAGGGCCTTCCTAGCATGTGGAAACCTTTCCTCCTTCACAGCTCCCTCCCAGAGGTGCAGGTCTCGTCCCTATTCTTTTGTCTCTGTTTTTTCTTTTTTCTTTTGCCCTACCCAGGTACGTGGGGAGTTTTTTGCCTTTTGGGAGGTCTGAGGTCTTCTGCCAGCGTTCAGTTGGTGTTCTGTAGGAGTTGTTCCACATGTAAATGTATTTGTGATATATTTGTGAGGAGAAAGGTGATCTCCACGTCTTACTCTTCCACCATCTTGAAGCTCCCCCGACAGTTCTTTATTAGCACTCAAACATTGCAGGAAATGTAAGGATATGCCAAAAATTTAATTTATCTGCACCTGTCAGGCAGAATATTCTGATAGGATATTTAGGGTAGAGTTTGAAAAATAATAAGCCCTCTCCTAGCTACAAGCTCAAGGAGTAATTTTTAGTTGATAAATTGCTTTCTGGGAATACTGATCCCAGTTGATTTTACAGTGCTTTTGTTTGGATGAATCAACCATAAAAATTGAGGGATAGGAAAGAATTATTGAGGATAATAAAGGAGAGGCTGAATTACGCTTTAAGAGTCCTCCTCTCATTTCTTCCACCATACTCAGACTTGCCTCTATATACATGTTGAAAATATATTTATATTGTATATATATGAAAATATATGGAAGGTACATCAACATGGTGCCATCTATCTTATTTATAAACTTGTTAAATTATTTAAGGGTATAACAGCCATATATTAGGAAGAATGACAATATCCAAGAGAGGTCTAGCAAAGCGTTACCAAAATATGCCCTTGTTGTGGGAAGCAGGTTTGTTACTAAAAGTGATTGATATGAATCTTTTTTGTCATTGTTAATTTTAAAAGTAGTAGAAGTATTGCCATTGTAGGTGTTATCCTGGGAGATACAATTCTCACAAGTAGAGCATTAGAGACAAAAGAAAAGACAGAAAGATCTCTGATTACAGTGTATCTAATTAATTTTATTTTTGTACATTCCATCTCTCAAAGATTCAGGGAACCAACTATCTGGAGAGGAAAAAATCCCACCACAATCCTACAGAACTGCATTAGTTATATAAATAATCAATACTGGAAACACACTTCTCAGTTTTAGATCTGGAAATAAGATTTTACAAGCAAAATATGGCAGTGTCTACTAGGACTGTATACATCCCTCCTTACTCAAGCATTTGCAATACAAGGGAAATCATCTAACAAGGGACACAGAAAAGAGAGATTTTTCATGGAGACTTAAAGTAAGAGCAAATCTCTAAAATTGATTTTCTAAAGTGAATGGAGTAAATTTTAAAAAAACGTCTGATTTGCATCTCCCTCAAGAAGAAATGCTTTATAAAATAATCACTGGAAGCATAGATAGAAATAGTAAAATTAAAATATTACTGAAGTAGAAATATGTTATTCCTGTTATACATATCTATGTTTAATATAATTTGTAATCAGAAAAGGGAAAGTTAAACAACAAAGCTATATCAGTTTTATCCAGTAGATGGGCACAATTTTAAAAGATTAAGTATGTACAGTGTTTGCAAACATACGGAGAAACATACACTCTTTTACGTTATTGATGGAAATGTAAATGGATAAAGCATTTGGGGAAGGTAAATTGATAGAATATATCAAAAGTGGAAATGTGAAAATCACTTATCAGCATTTTTGCTTCAGGAAATCACTTTAACAATTTTACAAAAATACTCTGCTGATCAACTGTTTGTTTGTTTTTTTTTAACATCTTTATTGTAGTATAATCGCTTTACAATGGTGTGTTAGTTTCTGCTTTATAGCAAAGTGAATCAGCTATACATATACATATATCCCCATATCTCCTCCCTCTTGGGTCTCCCTCCCACCCTCCCTATCCTACCCCTCTAGGGGGACACAAAGCAC
>NC_041234.1:17856894-17911427 GCF_002837175.3 Physeter macrocephalus | reverse complement strand
TATTGTAGTATAATCGCTTTACAATGGTGTGTTAGTTTCTGCTTTATAGCAAAGTGAATCAGCTATACATATACATATATCCCCATATCTCCTCCCTCTTGGGTCTCCCTCCCACCCTCCCTATCCTACCCCTCTAGGGGGACACAGAGCACTGAGTTGATATCCCTGTGCTATGCGGCTGCTTCCCAGTAGCTATCTATTTTACATTTGGTAGTGTATACATGTCCATGCCAGTCTCTCACTTCATCCCAGTTTACCCTTCCCCCTCCCCGTGTCCTCAAGTCCATTCTCTATGTCTGCATCTTTATTCCTGTCCTTCCTCTATGTTCTTCAGAACCTTTTTTTTAGATTCCATATATATGTGTTAGCATACGGTATTTGTTTTTCTCTTTCTGATCAACTGTTTTGGACTTGTGTCTATCAACAATCCATTCTTGATGAAAACTCTACTTCCCTAGTGCATGTGGCCCTAGTCTGGGTGTTGATGATTGTGACCCAGACTTCCTAACACAAGATAGCATATATCCAAGTTAAAGCTACCTAAAGGCCTTTCATGAAATTCTATTTATTTTTATTGAGAGAAAGTGGTGAGAGGATGTGGACTTGGGGCTTTGAAGGGGTGTCTTTCCCAACCTGAGAATGAGCACAACATTTAGATGGAGAGAACACTGATAGGTATAGACGTTGTTAAGATTGCCTAAGATTCTGCATCCAGCCATGCCTTAGTTCATCTTTGGACTTCGCGGTTACACAAAGCAATATATTTCCCTTTTTGTATAAACTATATTGAATTTAATTTCAAAGATACATGTAAAAGGCATTATCTTAGAAGATAACACTTTAAAAACATAGTACTTTGAGCTACAATATAGAATTTTAAAAGGTTAAATTTGTATGTCTTGACATAGGAAGTTTTTCAAGAAAAAAGTGAGAAAGGTAATGAACATAGAGAATGATTATATTTGATTAAACTGAAAAGATCATGAAAAGATGTTTACATGTATAATTATAGGTGGAGTGTAAAGATGGACATTTCTCTTTTGCTCTGTATTTGTCTGTATTGTTTATATTTTTAAACCAGGAGTACATTTGTGAATTTTTGAATTACTTGTGTAATGAGATGTGTTAAAAGAAAAAACCAGAAATATTGAAATGAATGAGAAAAATTATAGAAGTCTAAGAAGTAAAAAGACAAACTACAAAACTCACTAAAATGTGTCATATTACATGGAAATAGCAATAAGCAAAGGTGTAATGGAAGTACTAATAATATATGGGAAAACACTCTCATAAATGATGCAACAACATATTTCACCGTATTAAAAAATAGAAATGTCACAGGTCTCATTTTCTGAACAAAATGAAAAAAAAATACTAGATGTTAAGAAAACAAAAGTTTATGGTCTTCCGGGTCTTCCTATTTCCCCTGCTATGTACTTAAAAAAAATACCCAAAGCCCTAGCAATTATATATAAAACAAACATAAGCAAATTCTGAAAGATGAATAAGATGGACTGGCTAGAAATCTTGGGCTTTAAGAAATGAAATGACAGCACATTTCCTGGGTTTTCTTTTGCTGCCTATATATTCTGGACTGGGTGGTGGAGAAGTGCACAACTCAGAAATACCAGTGAACAATGATTTAAAACAAAAAACCTCAAGGGATGCTTGCTCTCTCTTAGCAATGGATCTGGAAATGGGAATCCTAATATGACAGAGACATTTTTTGACAGTAACTATCCTACTTCAGCCAAACAGCATGGCCTCTCCCATTACTGTCAGCAAAGGCTGAATATGGAACATGAACATCCACATTCACCCTACAATGACAAGATGCCTCTCTTTCTCCCTACCAGGATGGTTTCAGAGGAGGCTAAGTGGGGAGTCTATACTTTCACCATTGCCCAGAGGCAATGAGAAACCCCTCCTAGCCAAACCTCATGGTCACTTGGGGAGCTTAGACTTCCACTCACTACCAAGCAGTAACAAGAATCAGTAACAACAGCTCACTGTTGGAGTGGTGTCAAAATACCACTGAGTAGAGAGCCTGGAATTCCACCCTTAACCAGTGGTAACAAGGTGCCACTATTTCTCCCTATCATCATGGTATCAGTAGATACTTATCTACAACTTACGCCCCTGCCCAGTGGTAACATGACATTCCTCCCCCTACCCACAGTATTTGTTATGTCAAATAGGGAGCCTAGATCTCCATCCTTGTATACTGGTAATGAGGTGCCCTCTCCTCTCTCCAACAGAGTAGTGTCAATGAAGACCAAGTGGGTTGCCTGGATTTCCACCCTCACCTGGCAGTAAGGATGTACCCCTCCCATGCTGAGCAGTGAGTGGAGACCATGTAGAAAGCCTGGGCTTCTACCCCCATGCAGCATTAACAAGTTAGGATGAGGGTGAGTAACACGTTTGTGTATATATCCAGTATGACACAACCTTTGTATTGTAACTCGAGGATTAAATACATTTTTATTTATTGTAATTTCTTATATATTTTAATTTAAATCTACAATTTTTCACTGGTTTTCTAATTGTCTTATCTGTTTTTTATTCCCTTTTCTCTCCATGATGCTTTTATTATTTTAGAGTAATTGAAAAGTATTTTATTTGGAACCCTAGAGATTTCAGTCTAGGACAATGAGTCCATCCTGGGCTCATCCAACTATAAAATAAATTTAAATTTTTACCACTTTTTAGAAGACCTTAAAAATTTTTACTTTAATGTATCCAGTCCCTGCTTTTTTGTGTGTTTTGTTCTATTTCTATTTTAAATCCCCAAATAAAGCACAATTATTGTTCATGTGACCAACATATACAGATTTTTACCCACGCATTTATATTTCCACTCTTTTAGTACGTTTTATATCTTCAAATTTCTGAAAGAAACATTACCTTTCTGCCTAAATAGTACTCTTTGATATTTCCTTTAGATTATTTTTGCTGATGACAACTTTTATTAGTTTTTGTTCATGTGTAAATTTCTTCTTACCTTCATAATTTATTAATATTATTTTTGCAGAATACAGAATTTTAGATAATTTTCTTTCAGTAATTTAATGATATAAACCCATTCTGACTTCTGTATTTCCTACTGAGAAGTCAGTTAGGAATTTTTATTATTGTTGCTTCATTGAAAATAATGTATCTCTTTTCTCTGGATTTAATATTTTCTCTCTCTCTTGTTTTGTTTTGATTTGTAACAATATTACCATTATGTGCTGTGTGCTGGGATATGTTTCAATTTTACTTATCTCATTTGGATTCTGTAGAACTTATTGAACCTTTGCTTGATAGTATTTGATAAATATACTAAATTGAATGTTTTGATATAAGCAACCTATTTAGAAAATATTATAGATAATTATTTTATTATGCTAACAATGCAGAATATAACTATAGCTACTCCTGAAAAGAAATATAAATGACTTGAATAATAGAAATGTAAAAATGTATTGAGATACATTACTTGAACATGAAAAATGGCTTCCCATGGAAACATGTTCTTGTATGGGAGCATGGATAAACAAATAACAGAATTTCTTTCTAAATAAGCAATTCTAATCAAAATCACAATTGAGTCAATTTCAGAAACTAGCAAAGTAGTTCTAACTTTTATTTGCTAGAAAAAAGAAGCAGCCAAGACTACTTTAGAGAAAAGGAGTAACAAAAATGTGACCAAATCAACACTTAAAAGTACTATAAAACTTCATTATTTTAAGCAGTGGATCATTTATGCAAGGTTCACAAGGAAAATTAATTGGTCATGATATATAGTTAAAAAGGGATGGTACTAAACATATATAAGAACTTAATAATTATAGCAGAAATACCAAGAATGGGGATGGAATATGGATTAATTACTAAAATATTGGAAAATTGGTGAATATTTTATAAAACCTCAATTTAGGTCCTCAATTAACAATTTAGACTAAAAATAATCTTTAAATGTTTTATTTCAAACAAGTTGATGGCTGTGTTGGGAAGCATTCTGAGTAGACATCTAGATTCATAGCAAAAAAAAAAAGCCATAATTTATTAACAATTTCTATAATTTGCATATAAGGGCAAAAGTGTTTCTGGGTTTGTTATACAAAAAGTCTATAAAGCAACTCATACACTTTAATACTATTTCAATTTTAGGAATGTCTCTTAAGAAAATAATAAAACTATTGCCAAATATTTGTATACAAAAGCATTACTACATTATTTATAATGGTAAAAATTTGGAAAAAGCCTACATTTTCACCAATAATATAATCGGTAAATTACATATATTTCTTTGAAATTATGCATTTTATATTGATAATTACATATGTAATTTTGAGAAATATAATGACATAGGGAAGTACTCCAAATTATCTGCATCATTTTAAGTAGAGTGTAGTATATTATTCAGTTGCAAAATCTTTGGGTTTGCTTTTCATGAGCATTTGATTTTCTTCTTTAAGCATTCCAGATTTTCCAAGTTTTCCACAATGAGAATGTACTTTGACCATCATGGGAAAAAATGTAAATGAACAAAATTTGTTAAAACAATGAAAAATCATAGTGGCACCTATAAGTCTCAAAATAAGGCAAACACTAAGAGCGAGATACTCTCACAAATATTTTTAAGTCCAAAATCATAATTTTCCAAGTCTCCTTTACATAATAGTCTCCTCTCCACAGACCTCTACTCAGCATAGCATCTGTGGTCAAAGGGACCACTTGCAGGAAACAAGATAAATTAGCTTGCAATCATTATCATTTTTCCTGACATATTTAGTTCTGATTATGATGTTTGAAGAATAAAAGCAGCCCAGAAGGGAATGCTTCCCTTCCTAAACTCTAGAACGGTCTCAAGTTAGGCTTCATGCTATCAAACTTCCCTGGAGTTACACATTACATTAACAGACGAGGTGGAAATACCCAGGGATAATATACACCCATAGGCCAAAAAAACAAAACAAAACAAAAACAATACTATATATGAAGAACCCAGGAATTATTAAAGAAAGACAATGCAAAACAAACAGAAATATAATATTCAATAGACCAGCAAGAATATGAGTTAAAATGAGGGTAAAAAATGAGTTTAAAGAAACACAGAAGAGTACAAAAAATGTGAAGCAGAGAAAGGATTAAAAAAATCAACCATAGATAATTAGCAATAAAAATAACAAGTAAAAAAACCTCCAAAATAAGATAGATAACAGATTTCACACAGTCCAGAATTACATCAGGAAATGGAAGAATAATTCAAGCATATCTCTCAGGAGGAATAAAAGGAAGGGATAAAACTGGGAAATAAAAAGTAAGACAGAGAATAAAATTAGAAATTTTAATATTGTTATATTTAAAGTCCAGGAAAGAAATAAAAAATAAAGATGACAGGAGGAGAACATTTGGAAAAAACAACTATGGGGGCTTCCAGGTAAAACAGGGCTCTGGACTGAATGTTTATGTCCCCCTAAAATTTATGTGTTGAAACCCTAATCCCAATGTGATGGTGCTTGGAGGTGGACACTAGGAGGTAATTAATTCATGATGGTGGAGCTCTCATGAATGGGATTAGTGCCTTTATAAGAAGAGGTGAGAGAGTTAGCTAGCTCCCTTTCTGCCCTGTGAGGACACAAGGAGAAGACAGCAGTCTGCACCTGGGAAGAGGGCTCTCACCAGAACCCAACTATGCTGGTACCCTGATCTTAGACTTCCAGCCACCAGAGCTGTGAGGAATTATTTTCTGTTTTTTAGAAGCCATGTAGTCTATGAGACTTTGTTATAGCAGCCTGAACTGACTAAAACTAACAGCATATTGAAAAAAACGTACATAATAATTCTTCCTCTTGACATTCTGCATAAATTTTTTAAATGGTAAAGATTTTTTCAAAGATATAAGAAGACAAAGAAGGTAGCACAGAAAAGAAGAAAACAGCAACACAATTTTGAAAGCTGAGAGACAGATGGATAAGTGGAAATTGATTTGGTTTTGATATAATAGGCAAAATTGATAATCAGTTTGGCATACACATTTGAATCCTCAGGAACTGACATTGCTGGTTACCTATGGAACTGAATTTGTTAAGGGTTATATAAATGGAGAATGATTTTGAAAATGGCATAACAGGGATAGAGATGAATAAAGTAAGATAGTGATGAGTATATATGCAAATAATACAGCCTCAAATTATGCAAAGCAACAACTATGAAAATATAAGGAGAAATGGATATACCAACAATTATAGTTAAAATTTTTAATTATTTATCTTGGAAATTAATACATATGAGAAAGAATAAAGAAGGTTAATGTAAGATTAATATGTTCAAACCAATAGATAAATGGTTATTACTTTAAATGACAACAAAGACCTCAGTGTTTCCTTTCTTAAACGAAAACTATGATCAAAAAGAAATTTGCTCACTGCAATAAGAGCTCTCATAAAACAAAAACTCAACTATATATTTAAAAATCATATTGAAACAAGTAAACAAAGGAACAACTGTAAAATCTTTAAAACAGACACCTTTAAGATTTCAAACATGAACATAATTCCTGTCAGTTCTGTTTGATATAAAACTGGAGGTCCTGGCCAATGCAAGAAATAGAGCCCATAATTATAAAAATTAAAAGAGAAAGAAGAAAACCTCAAATATTCTCATATAATGTGATTATCTATATAAAAATTGAACAAAATATTAGGTAAGCTATTGGCACTAACAAGAGAGTTTAGTAAAGTTGCTCAGTACAAGATCTTCTTCTATTCCACATCTATATTAAGAGATGGAGTTTTGATGCATTTAAAATCCTTATTATAGAATTCATATTAGGTACACATAAATAATTTTTATGGAAAAAAATTTTAAGTTCCAAGAATAGAGGATCTCTACAATATATATCACAGCCATCTACAAAGTCATAGCAAAATACAAAACAAAACAATGTGACATTGGTGGATGAATGCACAGGTAGAGCAATGGAATGGAATGGAATAGAATGGAAAGCTCAAAAGCAGTGTTGTGTACATATAGAAAATTAATATATTATAAAGGAGCCACCACAAACTGGTGTGGAAATGTTGCATTGTTAGTTAGTTGGTTTTGGAAATCTGTGTCAATATATAGAGAAAAATTATTTTACCTCTAACTTTTACCATTATTTACAAAGTTACTTTAGGTGGATTAAAGATCTGAAAATGAAATATAGAAATATTGAAACAGTAAACTAAATTGTAGGAAAATGATTTTGTGAGCTAGGGATGGATGTGAAATTCTTAAATAATATTCTGAACAGGAGAAAATAGTCAAAATTTTGATGACCTTGATTGAATGCATCAAAAATTAGAGTTTTTTTCAATAAAGAACACTGTATGCAATGCTTACAAATGTATAACAGACTGAGAAGAGTATCTGTAATATCTAAAACTTAAGGGTATTTATATGTAGGCTCTTTTACATTGAACTTAGCAATATTTTTTTTGATATGTCTACACAGGCAAGGGAAACAAAAGCAAAAATAAACAAATAGGACTGCATCATACTAAAAAACTTTTGCACCAAAGGAAACCATCAATAAAAAGAAAAGGCTACTTACCTACTGCATGGGAGAAGATAATTGCAAAAACTACATCTTATAAGGGGTTAATATCCAAAATATACAAAGAACTCATAAAACTCAACATTCAGGGAAAAAAACCTGATTAAAAGCATATGCCAAGGAACTGAATAGACATTTTCTCCGAAGAAGACATAAGGATGACCAACAGACACATGAAAAGACTCTCAACATCACTAATCATCAGGGAAATGCAAATCAAACTATAATGAGATACCACCTCACACCTGTCAGAATGGCTGTCATCAAAAAAACAACAAATAACAAGTGTTGGGGAGGATGTGGAGAAAAGGGAGCCCCCATGCACCATTGGTGGCAATGTACATTGATGCAGCCACTATGGAAGACAGTATGGAGATTTCTCAAAAAATTAAACATAGGGGCTTCCCTGGTGGCGCAGTCGTTGAGAGTCTGCCTGCCGATGCAGAGGACATGGGTTCGTGCCCCAGTCTGGGAAGATCCCACATGCCGTGGAGCGGCTGGGCCCGTGAGCCATGGCCCCTGAGCCTGCGTGTCCGGAGCCTGCGCTCTGCAACAGGAGAGGCCACAACAGTGAGAGGCCCGTGTACCACAAAAAAAAAAAAAAAAAAAAAAAAGATTAAACATAGAATTACCATACAATTCATCAATTCCACTCCTGGATATTTTCCCAAAGAATGCAAAAGTACTAATTTGAAAAGATATGAATTAGTTCACTATGTTCACTGCAACATTTTTCATAATAGTCAAGATATGGAAGCAACCTGAATGCCCATTTATAGGTGAATGGATAAAGACCATTTGGTGTGCACACACACATACGTACAAACAATGGATATTACTCAGCCATAAAAAGAATGAAATCTTGCCATTTGCAACAACATAGATGGACCTAAAGGGTATTATGCTAAGTGAAATAAGTCAGACAAAGACAAATAACGTATGATTTCACTTATATGTGGAATCCAAAAACAAAACAAAACAAAACAAAAAAATAGAAACAGAAAAAGAGTCATAGATACAGAGAACAAATAGGTAGTTGCTAAAGTGGAAGGGGTGGAGGGAATGAATGAAATAGGTGAGGAAAATATAGAAGTACAAACTACCAATTACCAAATAAATGAGTCAAGGGGATGAAGTGTACAGTGTGGGGAGTATAGTCAATAATATTGTAATGTGTTTGTATGGTGATAGATGGTAACTAGACCGGTGGTGACCATTTTGAAATGTATAAAAACATCAAATCACTAATTTGAACAGATGAATGCACCCCATTGTTCATAGCAGCATTATTTACAATTGCTAAGGTATGGAAGCAACTTAAGTGCCCATCAACAGATGAATGTATAAAGAAGATGTGGTATATACATACAATGGAATACTAGTCATCCATAAAAAAGGATGAAATTTTGCTGTTGGCAGCAACATGGATGGACTTGGGAAGACATTATGCTAAGTGAAATAAGTCAGACAGAGAAAGACAAATTTGTATGATATCACTTCCGTGTGGAATCTGAAAAATACAACAAACTAGAGAGTGAAACAAAGAAGAAGCAGACTCACAGATATAGACAACAAACTAGTGGTTAGCAGTGGAGAGAGGGAAGTGGGGAGGGACAATATAGGGGTAGGGGAAAAAGGGTTATCGTGGGATTATATGAAATCATGTGTGTGAAACTTTTGAAAATTGTAAAGCACTATAGAATTTAAAGAATCTTTCATTCAATTAAAAAAAGGAGATCTGATTTGTGGTTACCAGAGGCAAGATTGGAGGACGAGGAATTGGATAAATGTGATCAAAGGTACAAACCTCCAGTTATAAGATAAATAAATACTAGGGATGTAATGTACAACACACTAAACATAATTAACACTGCTGTATGTTAAATGTCAAAGTTGTTAAGAGAATAAATCCTAAAAGTTCTCATTACAAAGAAAAATACTTTTTTTCTTTTTCTCATATGTGAGATGATGGTTTGTGGTAATCATTTCATCATATGTGTAAGGCAAATCATTATTCTATACACCTTAAATTTATACTGTTGTGTATGTCAATTATATCTCAATAAAAATGCAAGAAAAAATACAAGTTTATAGAAAAAATATGTAGGCTATAAAAAAGACAGAACTTCCAATGTAAAATGGGCATAAGCAGTAAGTAGTTAACTCACAAATGGAAAATCCTAAAAGGCTTTAAACTAAATAAATACAAGTGCAATCAAATCTCAGTGGCAATTAGAAAAAAAAGGGAATTAAAATAGAAAGAGAGACCACTTATAGCTATCAGTGTTGCAAAAATCTGAAAGTCAGCTAATGCTAAATCTTGATGGAATGTGTTGAAATAAGAGCCCACATGTTCTGAAGGAAGGAGTACAAAATGTTAGAGCTAATGTGGAGAGATTTTTTTAAAGTACTCATTTAAGTATGCACACATTCTATGTCTAGAATGATTTTATAATTTTTCATACAAACTGTGACACTTCAAAACTATTTTAGGATAATTGGCATAAACTGGAATTATTCTGGATAAACTGGGATACATAGTTACCCAACGTATTACATCAATCCCATCCTAAATATATCCAAGAGAAATTAAAGGATCAGTCAGTATAGGGACATATATGTGTATTCCTTACTGTATTCATGGTGGCAATAGAGCATGATGAAAACTAAGTGTCCATCTGTAGGGAAAGGTAATATAAAATGAGGATGTATATTATGCATTGGTTAGGTGCAGTTAAATAAATGTACATTCAGCAACATTAAAAATTATTGTGAAGTGAAGCAATAAACACTATATTTCATCTAAGATACATGATTATTCAAATATATGCATATATGCTGTCTATGGGTAATTTGTAGACTAGGAAGGTGAAATGGTACTTATAGATTAAAAGAGAGGAGGAAAATACTAAATTAAAAAATTAATAAAGGGAAAAGACTGAAATTGAACTATTACTAATTCAATCAAACAAAAATAACTTTTAGACATTTTTTTCTTTTTCCTCCTAGTAGTAATGTAATTAAAACTGAACATGTCCATCTACTCCTTATGCTAATTTATGCATAACAACATATAACATTGAAATGGATTATCTACATTTATCATGCTCTGTTAAGAATCGTAACAGATGTCTCGGTGTTTGAGAATTCCTAGTTGAAACATTATTGTGGTCGTTTTTTGGCTCCAAAGTCACCTCTGTGTTTTTATTGATAAATTGAAGAGCACTTTTATTTTCTCAGCTGCTTCAGGGAAAAAATACAGTGATGGCAAAATAATAATAATGATAATAATCCTAAAAGTGTAGATGGTTTTGACTCATAGGGATTTTTAATCTTCTACCATCAACAGAGGTAAAAAGTGAGCAAGCTGTTGTCAAATTGATGCTTCTGATGCAAACCTAGTCAGAGAACACTGCAAGTTTAACAGTTAACGAAGGTTAGACAAATTAATTTAACACTGTATTTACAGAAGTTACGAATTGTCAATGAGTTTTTTTGTGGTATCCCATGGCATCAAATGCAAATTAAAAATATACTGGGTTTTGAAGATCAAGTTCAAAACTCTGGTGGAAGTCACATTCAAACGAGTACACATTTATACATTAACAGAGACGGCCATATAATCTTCATGATCCTCACCTGATTGTATTGATTGTTTTTCAATAAAATGAGTAGAGTTTTGTTGTCATGAAGACGAGCCCTTATAAAGAATAAACTAAGATGTTTGCATTTGAAAGCAGACAATGAAGAGAGCAATAGAATTGAGTTTGCAAAAGGAACCTGATGGAACAAATTTGTTCCATACGTCCATTTTCCATTTGCTTCCCTCGTTCCTTATTGACACAAAAAGCATTAAAAGTTGCTGATTTATTTTAACAACTCCTGTGTGTTTCTAAACATTTTTTAACTTTTTGTTTTGAAATAATTGTAAAGTCACAGGAAGTTGCAAAAATAGTACAGAGAGGTCCCCTGTACCTTCCATCCAGTTTCCTCTAATGGTTACGTCTTACACAAATATAGTACAAAATCAAAACCAGGAACTTGACATTGGTACAATGAGTGTAGAGTTCTATGCCATTTTTTCACATATGTAGATATGTGCAACTACTATCACAGTTAATAGTTATGGAATAGTTATTCCATCACCCCAAGGATCTACCTCAGGCTATCCCTTTATAGTCAAACCTATCATGCTCCCCTCTACATTCCTAACCCCTGACAACCACTAATCTCTTTTTCATCTCTATAATTTTGTCATTTATAGAATGCTATGTATGAATCATACAGTATGTGACCTTCTGAGGTTGTCTTTTTTTACTCCTCATAACACCCTTGAGATATGTCCAACTTGTGTATCAATAGTTCATTTATTTTTAAAGCTGAGTAATATCCCATGATATGGATATATCATAGATTGTAAGACATTCACCTATTGTAGAACATTTTTATTGTTTCTAGCTTTTTACCGTTATAAATAAGCTGATATAAATAATCATGTACAGTTTTCTGTGGATGTAAATGTTCATTTCTGTGACATAAATGTTCAGCAGTGAAATTGCTGCATCATATGGTAAATTTATTTTCCAAAATTTAATGTTTATTAGGTTAATCTCATTATTTCTTTATATGTAAGTCTATATAAGTAAGTCTCTTCTTATTCAAGGATGAGCTATGCATGGGAAATAGTTTAACATGGGACCATGAAAAATAATAAAAATATAAAGCAAAAAAGGGTTGGCCACAAAGATTTGCAAACAAAAATCCACACTCTTTGTCTTGGGTTTTAACAACAACCATAATAATTTCTTCTAATTTAGGAAAGCTGGATTCCAGTCTCAGCTCTCCTTCTAGTTTTTTGGATGACTATCTTGATAGCTTATCTTTCAGCTAACAGATATACCATAATGGTACCTATTTATCAATATGTGTACATGAGCTTGGAGAGTACCCATGAGTTTGTAGTATTACCCTCTTCTCTGGATTATACCCTACTTTTACTCCACTCTCATTTCTGAATCTTGGTTTAGTTGGTTTAGTCTTTCATGAATTATTTTCTCTCTTCTTTCCAGATTTGGCATTGCATTTGTTGCTTTGGCTTCTAAAGTTAAGCTCACACTCAAAACTTTGGCTTGACTCACTCCTAAATTCCCAATTCAAGCTAAGTTGGAAAGGCAACCTACTAAGTTAGTCTCTCAAAGATAGTTCTGGGACTACGAATCAGGACCCAGAAAGGTAAAGCAAGGTCAAATTCTGCATCACTTCAAGCAATTTAATTAATATCTCTATACTTCAATTTCCTCATCTGTATATGGTCCCCTCAGTTAATGTTATCCTATTATTTTGCATTATAAATTGCCAAAAGACTCAAGCTTTTATGGTTCTTTCTTTTTTTATTACTTTTTAAAAAATTACTTTTTACTGGAGTATAGTTGATTTACAATGTTGTGTTAGTTTCTGCTGTACAGCAAAGTGAATCAGTTATACATACATATAAATCCACTCTTTTTTAGATTCTTTTCCCATATAGGTCATTACAGAGTATTGAGTAGAGTTCCCTGTGCTATACAGTAGGTCATTATTAGTTAACTATTCTATATGTAGTTGTGTATATATCAATCCCAATCTCCCATTTTATTCCTCCCCCCCTTTCCCCCCGGTAACCATAAGTTTGTTTTCTACATTGGTGACTCTATTTCTGTTTTGTAAATAAGTTCATTTGTACAAATTTTTTAGATTCCACATATAAGCGCTATCATATGACATTTGTCTTTCTCTGTCTGACTTACTTCACTAAGTATGACAATCTCCAGGTCCATCCATGTTGCTGCAAATGGCATAATTTAATTCTTTTTTATGGCTGAGTAATATTCCATTGTATATTTGTACCACAGCTTCTTTATCCATTCCTCTGTCGATGGGGATTTAGGTTGCTTCCATGTCCTGGCTATTGTAAATAGTGCTGCAATGAACATTGGCAGTGTATGTAGCTTTTCAAATTATGGTTTTCTCCAGATATATGCCCAGGAGTGGGATTGCTGAATCATATGATAGCTCTATTTTTAGTTTTAAGGGACCTCCATACTGTTCTACATAATAGTTGTACCCATTTACATTCCCAGCTTTTCTCCACACCCTCTCCAGCATTTATTGTTTGTAGATTTTTTGCTACCCAAAGCAATCTACAGATTCAATGCAACCACTATAAAATTACCAACAGCATTTTTCATAGAATTAGAACAAAAAAATTTTACAGTTTGTATGGAAACACAAAAAACCCCACAAAAGCCAGAGCAATCTTGAGAAAGAAAAATGGAGCTGAAGGAATCAGGCTCCCTGACTTCAGACAATACTATAAAGCTACAGTCATCAAAACAGTGTGGTACTGGCACAAAAACAGAAATATAGATCAATGGAACAGGATAGAAAGTCCAGAGATAAACCCACACACCTGTGGTTACCTAATCTATGATAAAGGAGGCAAGAATATACAATGGAGAAAAGACAGTCTCTTCAATAAGTGATACTGGGAAAACTGGACAGCTGCATGTAAAAGAATGAAATTAGAACACTCCCTAACACCATACACAAAAATAAACTCAAAATGGATTAAAGATCTAAATGTAAGGCTGGATACTATAAAACTCTTAGAGGAAAACATAGGCAGAATGCTCTTTGACGTAAATCACAGCAATATCTTTTTTGTTCCACCTCCTAGAGTAATGAAAATGAAACAAAAATAAACAAGTGGGACCTAATGAAACTTAAAAGCTTTTGCACAGCAAAGGAAACCATAAACAAAACGAAAAGACAACCCACAGGATGGGAGAAAATATTTGCAAACAAATCGACCAGCAAGGGATTAATCTCCAAAAAATACAAACAGCTCATGCAGCTCAATATCAAAAAAACAAACAACCTAATCAAAAAACGGGCAAAAGATCTAAATAGACATTTCTCCAAAGAAGACCTACAGATGGCCAAGAGGCACATGAAAGGATGTGCAACATCACTAATAATTAAAGAAATGCAAATCAAAACTACAATGAGGTATCACCTCACACCACTCAGAATGGCCATCATCAAAACATCCATGGTTATTTCTATTATACTTCTTACTCAAGTCTTAGGCCAGAATTATTTCTTTTATTCATTTTGTGAACAAAAAACTAAGTCTGCCTTGGTACCAAGTAGAATTGATTCAGCAGATTTTCTGGATTTTTTTCACATGCATTTTCCTTATCCAATCTCTTTCTTCTACAAAGATCCTTGTCAGTTCTCAGAGTCTAACCTTTCTCTAAAATCGTCTCACTGAGCTTCTTCATGCAGTGCCATAGCAAGAATTAATCATTATGCTTGTTCAAGCTCCATGCAGCTCCAGTGACTTTCCAAGCTCTAAATTTTCAACCAATTCTGTTTTTTGTTCTCCACCGGCATTACATGTCCACCTAGTAAAATGTGCCTAATTATGCATTCTAAACTTGCATTGTCTTCTTTAGGAAATCTATATGGGAAAAACGCTATCTGATTGATAAAATTCTGTCTAATAATGGAGGGATCTGTGGAGGATTTGCAAAGGAGGTTATTCTATTTATGTAATGTTCTATAAAAAATTACCCTCAAACTTAGTGGTTTAGAACAGTAATTATTAGGAATTCAAGGGGTGCTAAACTGAGTGGTTCTTGTTCAGGGTATCTCAGAAAGTTGAAGTCAGACAGTGGCTGTGACTAGAGTCATCTTGGAGGCTTCTTCACTCTTGTGTTTAGTGCCTGAGTTGGCAGGGCCGGAACAGCTGGGACTGGAAGAGTTGGGGCTCCTCAGCTATCTCTATGTCTATGGGATTTCTCTCCATGATCTGTGAAGCATGGTGGTTTCAGTGTAGCTGAAATTCTTACGTATTGGTTCAGGATTCTGAAGGAATGGCTAAAGATAGAGAGGACAGAGGGAGGGAGGGAGAGAGAGTAAACAAAGAACCAGACAGAAGTCACATATCCTTTTATGTCCTAGCATTGCAAGTCATGCATCATCACCCTTGTCAAATTATATTCATCAAGGCAGTTAATAGTCAACCTAGTTTCATGGGGGGAAACACATACTCCACTTCTTGATGGAGGAGTGTCAACTTTAAATTTTAAGGAGAGCATATAAGTTAAGATACTTGTCATTGAAGCTATATTTGAAAAGTACAATTCACCAATAAGGTGGCTTATGAGTTAGGTATTATAGAATGATGTAGAGGTGATTTCTTAAAGTTCTTTCTGGACTAAGGTCACCTTTCACTCTGAGGAAAGGAGCGCAGTATCTGGGAGAATCTACTACATGATGCTGATGATAGGTAAAATGACAGTCAAAGTATGTTTATATTTACATGTTGAATATAGAATATTTAACTAGATTTCCTTTGAAAGAAGCCCCTTACTTGAAATTCATAGGTGCTGCGGCCAGTCTGTATGGGTAAAAACCTCAGGTGCAACTCTTCTTTACAGTAAACATTGTATGAACTCTTCATATTGGTTTCTTCATGAGCATATAGGACTGCTTTGAAGATCAAATAAGATACTGTAGCAAAATGTTTAGTACCATGACTAGCCCATAGAAATAAATCAGTAAACATTAGCTGTTACTATTGTTATTGCTTTTTTGAGATTTGTCTGAGGTAAATTAAATGACCTATCTCAGACTCTAGGAGCTTTCTGTTTATAAATTTATAACAACAAATATATAAACCAATGAATCCACAAACTGAGAACTTCACAAACATGACAAAAAGTTAAGCAAGGGATCCACATACTGGTGTAAATCCTTTAAAAATAGTAGCCTGTAATGAAAAAAATACCTTCGTATCATCCTCACCTCATGTTTTTTGAGAAGTAAAAATTCAATATGGTCAATGTGATATATATTTCCATTTTTATTTCCCAACTTTAGAGTATTCTGATTTGTTTTTACTTGGAAAATGAGTTCATGGAGTAGAGAGCTAGATAGGAATAAACTGGTTACATTTTGTCCAGAGATGGATTAGTATGTTAGAAGCTATAAGCACTAAAATACTATTGATATCATTTGCCAACTGCTTTCATTCCCTACTGCCAACATGCCACTATGAGGTATTAAGAAATTAAACCATAAAATAAATTTACAAGTATCCAAAAATGTCTAACTTTTAAATTGATGACTAAATTAGAACTTTAAAATATAGCAAATACTATATAATATCCAAATATTGTATTAGGTGCCTCTGCTTTGCAGGTGCCCTCAACACATGCTTAGTCATCCCATTGGTTAACCAGCAGAAGTCTATTATATTGTGCATAGATAACATATTCAATTTCACTCATAAGTCACTTATACTATTAGTGTTTTAAGCATAGAGCTTGTTAAAGTTGCACTACAGTGTTTTCCAATTTTATAGAGACCAGAGTAAATAGAATCTGCTTTCTTGTACTAGAGATTTAAGGCAAAAATATGCATATATTCATATTCATATGTAATAGTATGTATTAAATATACATGTAATAAATGTATATTTACACTCATATGTAAGTATATTTATTACTTTTATTATTTCTTTGATTTTTTTATAATAGTTACAATGTATGCAGAGAATAATAAAGAAATATGTGAGTTGCTTTTTTTTTTTTTACTTTTTTAAATTTCACAAAACAGTAGAGTAAATGAATGGCAGGAAGGCAGGAATGCTAGGCTCTGAGGTCAAGCAGGCTCCAGGGAAAACAACCTGTAATACATACTGACATACACACTCCCCTGTTTGATTTCCTCTCTTTATACTCTAGGGATTAAGAAAAGTGAAATCCCTAAAAGAACAAGTCTGATGTCTACCATCATGGCTAAAGTTTAACTGCAGTGCCCAAAGCATTAATGTAGCACTCAGAACCAAAACAAACTGAGCTACACAAGTCCTTCTGGGGCCAGAATAGTAGAAGAAAGTCAAAAGTCAGGCTGATGTACTAAAGTGTCTTAGTAATAATAAAAAAGGAAGAAGACTGGGAGAGGTCAACGTGAAATGATTATCAGAGACCTGCCAAAAATAAGCCTCCAGGTCATTCTGAAGAACGTTCTCTCAGCAGGACTTTATTTTTTATTATAGGGAACCAGTAATTTCTAAAGTGTCTTTCATGAGGATAGAAAACCAGGGGTGGGACTTCCATGGCGGTCCAGTGGTTAAGAGTTCACCTTCCAATGCAGGGGGCGCGGGTTCAATCCCTGGTCAGGGAGCTAAGATCCCACATGCCTCACAGCCAAAAAATATAGAACATAAAACAGAAGCAATATTATAACAAATTCAATAAGGACTTTAAAAATGGTCCACATTAAGAAAAAATCTTAAAAAAAAAAGAAAACCAGGAGTGAGAATGAATCACATTTTTTTTCTTTTAGCAGTTACATGCAAATGGAATTACCACATGCAGATTTTTCTCACTCTGATATTTGCTGTGTATGGTGTGCTCTTTTGTGTGTTATCCTTTTGTCCCAACCATACTTGCAAAAAGCTGCCAAATTAATTTTAGAAAGATGACCAAAATTATTTTGGTAAATTTCTTTGAAAGATTGAAAGAAGTGTATGGACACTTCTGGAAAAAAATGGACACAAAGAGATGGTTAGTTTCAAACAAGCTTAAAAACCAATTATAAGCCTCCTTACTTGGCTGCATTTTATAGCAAGTACATTTGTGTACTACATAGAACACAGAAAATGCATACATTATAAATACATATTGTACATGGAATTGGAATATCTATGTTGTATTACCAGCTAAAGATATGGTAAGAAAAGAGTAGTTAATGTGTTAATGTATACACTTCTTTATCAGAAGTGCTCAGAATATTTTGTGTGCATGATTTCTGTAGTACTTATAACTATTTAGTTACCGCCACCCATGTCAGGTTAAACATATAGATAAAGAAAAATATTAAAGGGGAATAAGAGAAAAATGAATGAATACCCTCTGATGCTCATCATCTGGATCTTTTGTCTCAAGCTAGCTCTCCACAAGTAGAAGTAGATATGTGATCCTTCAGGAATTGCTCCAAGCTCTAACTATACAGAGATGAATTATTTAAACCTGTGCCTTAAATGGTATAATATCTAGAATACAACCTTGGTCATTATATAGCTGAGAATTGTTTGAAAGGAATTATGCTGATAGCAAACTACACAGTTAACCCAGCAGTTTACTCATACACTCAGAGGGCACAGTGTTGTTTTTCCCCCAGCTTTATTGAGATGTAATTGACATATAACATTGCGTAAGGTCAAGGTGTACAACATAATGATTTGATACATGTATATTTTTCAATATGCTTACCACAATAAGTTAACACATTCATCACCTCACATAGTTACTTTTTTGTGTGTGAGATGGGAACTTTTCTTTTTTTTTTTTTTTTTTTTTTTTTCGGTACGCGGGCCTCTCACTGCTGTGGCCTCTCCCGCCGGGGAGCATAGGCTCCGGACGCGCAGGCTCAGCGGCCGTGGCTCACGGGCCCAGCCGCTCCGCGGCATGTGGGATCTTCCCGGACCAGAGCACGAACCCATGTCCCCTGCATCGGCAGGCGGACTCTCAACCACTGCGCCACCAGGGAAGCCCAAGATGGGAACTTTTAATATCTACTCTCTTAGCAACTTTCAATATATGGTAACAAGTATTATTAGCATTATGCTAAGTAAAATAAGTCAGACAGAGAAAGGCATACTGTTTGATCTCACTTATATGTGGAATCTAAAAAAACCCCAAGCTAATAGAAACAGAGAACAGATCAGTGGTTGCCAGAGGTGGGGGTGGGGTGAGGGGAAATAGATGAAGGTGGTCAAAAGGAGGCTTACTCTTTGGGGGTGAGGTTGAAGCATTAATTTAATCACTATTTCTTTTACAGTACGTAGATTTTGGAATAATATGGAAACTATCATAGAGAAAGAAGTTGAGACCTAAAGTTTAAAATCCTCAGTTTGATATTAGTTTATTGTGCCTCAGATCCCTGAAAAGCTAAACTCTTACGAAGCATTATTTGTTCACCTTAACAGTGGTTCTCAAACTTGAGAGTACATCAGAATCACGTGGAGGGCTTGTTAAAACAGATTCCTGGGCCTCACCCTCAGATATTCTTATTCTGCAGATGTGTGGACAGGGAGAATTTGCTATTCTAATAAGTTCCTAGGTGATGATGTTGCTGCTGATCCAGGAACCAGTTTTTGGAATCACTGACTTAGATTAAGAGCATTTCACAAATAATTTTCTGAGGTCCTCAAATTGAAAAGAGAAATCATCAAAATTATCAACCTCCCACTTTCTTCATTTTAACCTTTTATATTTCTTTTATTATAAATTAAAAAGTATGGGTTCTGTATTCTCACATCAAATCCTCCAATTCTGTAACACCTCATTGCCTATTCTCCTTAAAACACCCCATGAGCAGCAAGCAAATGATAGGTGAGGTAAGAATATGCATTTATTGCCAGGCCTGCTGGCTGATGTTTGTTCAATGCCTGTAGATAACTGTAAGATTTCATTGCATACGCTGATTATAGAGCCAATATGTTAATGCTAGTATTCCTCTTTTTCTTTTCTTCATAGAGTGTATATTGGGCCCATGATTCATTCTTATACTTTTGTATTAATTACAGACATGTACAGTTTAAATCAAAATGGAAAAAATATATTCAACTTAATACAGAGAAAAGGTAAACTAGCTATATACAAAATAAAGTATATATTATAAAAGGCAATAAGTAAATCACTCATTGTCCTTTCTTGGTTATCAGTTCATGTTTGAACTCCAGCAGCTGCTGGTTGTGGTTGATTTTTGCCTTCGGTTTGTCGCTACTTTTATCAGCGCAATATAGTGGCCAAAATTATCTGGCACAAACAATGTTTTAGCATACCACTGCCATGTTTAGGGACCTCAAGTAAGCCTCTTTAGTTTATCTTGTCAAATTCAAGCCCCTCTAACATATATTTTTTTCTCTACTGGTCAAAATAACTAGCAAAACACTGCTGAGTAAAGACATGACCTAGTCTAAGGATCAGTGCTCATCTTAATAAAAACTCTTTCAAAAGGAATGTGGATCATGGAGGAAAAAAGGACAGGAAGACATGGGTGGTGGTTCACATTACCAAGAGAGAAACCTGCAAGAAATAGAATGGATATCTTTTTCAAGTAAATTCTTTTGATTTTTTTTTTTTTTTAGAGAGGTGAGAATAAGCCAGAATCCTCCTGAAAGCAGTAGAGAGAACTTCCTTCCCAAAATAGGGACAATAATAGTGACTCTGGTGTGCCTATTTACCACAATAATACAGACTAGTACCTATTTTAAAGCTCAGGATTTATATTTTAATCCAAGAAAGTTAGTCCTGTTTATAATCTGCCTTACTATGTAATTATATAATCATAGAATTGGAAATGATAGCATTTAATATCCAGTCAGTGGATCCCTGGTAGACAACCATTCAGGTTCTGCTTGAATACAAGTGACAAGTTGGTTACTGTTTTATTATCTTCCCCCAAAACCTAAACCATTATTGAACAGCTTTAACTGTTTGACTGTCGTTATAGAAACTTTATTTTATATGTTTCTGACAACTGACCAGTTTAATTATCTACAATATTTTAGAGTCTGAAGAGATTGTTCTGCAGATTTAAATTCATATATTGGTTACACAGAATTTCCTAATGATCAAATACATTTTAATGAAAGTATGTGAAATTTATGTAGGGATGTTTGGTAACAGTTCCAGGTTCAGAGACATTAGTGATTGGAAAGTCTTTGGGAGAAGTCTTTTGATTTCTCAAAGGAAAGTCCTTTGGGTGCGTTTAAAATGCAATTCTGAGGGCTTCCCTGGTGGCGCAGTGGTTGAGAGTCCGCCTGCCGATGTAGGAGACATGCGTTCGTGCCCCGGTCCGGGAAGATCCCACATGCCGCGTAGCGGTTGGGCCCGTGAGCTATGGCCGCTGAACCTGCGCGTCCGGAGCCTGTGCTCTGCAACGGGAGAGGCCACAACAGTGAGAGGCCCGCGTACCGCCAAAAAAAAAAAAAAAAAGCAATTCTGAGAAGCCAAGGAAACTTTTTTTGCATTCTGTTGGATAAAATAATCTTATCCCATGCACCAGCATTTACATACTCCTGAGAGTGCTACAGAGAACAAATTTGCTCAAAGAGGTGGCCTTGCACAAATTGACTTCCAACTGTTCTGTGTAGCCTAAATTGCCCTAGCACAGTCACAAAATAAATATGAGATTAATTTGATGAAATAATTGCCAGTTTTATCGATAGTTATGGTTTTAACACAATTGAACATATTACGGTATTTATATGAGTAAGACCATATTTAGTTTGTTTTATATATATATATATATATACACACACACATATTCAGAATATTATATATATGCATTATATATACATGTATACATTTGTATATATTATATATATACATATATATGCATTCTATATAAATATATACATTCAGAATGTCTTAAAATATTATATTGGACTATTGGCTATAGTTTCCATGTTTATTTTTGAAAACATTTTTGTGCTGATCAAGTGCCGTATAAATTTACGTGTAAATTTATGTAAATGAGCATTAATTTCTTATTGGTACAACGAAAAAATTAGAGAACAATTATGAAGAAACATTGATAAAATACATTCATAATTTCACTCAAATATGTTTTGTTAAAAACTGATTTTTCATCCTTTATCGATATGTCACAATCCCTTCCTGGCTACTTCAAATAAATCAATAAATTTAAATTAAGAAAAGGGAAAATAACAAGAAAAATTCATTTTAAAGCAAATATCTTTTATATAGTACATTGTAAGTCACCAAAAATACCTACTTTTTCCTTGCACATTGTTTATATATACAACAAATAAATTGTGTTTTAGATTATTTGAGCATTTCCCAGCTGTACCCATTCAAAAGTCATTTATTTCTAAAGCTCCTCTTAATATGTAAACCAATAGTAATGAAATATTGGTTTATTGACACTTTTCATAGAAAGCGATTTATTTCCACTTTTATATGTGATTGTTTACATAAATATAAATTTGCTTTTGATATTAGAGAGAAAGTAAAATGTTTAGACCTGGCTTGTGGGGCTTAAGTTTATCCATTACATTGTTAATACTTCATACATTTAATGTATTTTGTAGGTACTTCAAAAATTTGCTTATGCAAAATATTTAAAAATATTTGCCCCTCATCAAAAGAATAAAATTTTATCACAATATGGTCTTTGGTCACCTTGATTGGTTGCTTAGTATAAAACTTGCTTGTTTCCCAACAGAAAAGCACAATGAGTTTATCTCAACTTACCAAGAGAAATGAATCTCTGGAGAATTGGCATTAAGATTAAGTCTTGTGGTTTGGCTTGTCTCTATTTTGATGGATGTCCTCTTGCCTATGTTCCCGTAAGTAAAAGAATTCAAATAAAATGGCTATACTGGATGTTTTAAGGTTATCATGACATTAAATAAATATTTGCAAGAAAATAATAAAAACATTATCATTCTATTTTGGTAGACTTTATAGGGACCAAACAGTTTATTTTTCTCAAGCTGTAGTATAGGCGTAAGAAGTTGTACATTAATTATTCACACGCAAGCAATAGAAAGAATTCATTAGCTAAAACTGTGCAGCATCTGTTTGTCACTAAAGAAATTGAGCAGAATCATGTGAGAAAATAATTTACCCAGGAAATGGGCTGGTCCTAATCGAAGGGGGAAAAGAATTACAAGAAACACACTTCATCATTATGTATTTTTACTGGAGGGGATGAGATATACTTAAAATTGCTTGATTTTAAGCTGGTCTGCATGGAACCCTAAGAAAGTGTAGACTTCACTCAAGAGCTGTGATAGTTGTCAAGGCTCAGCTAGATATCCTCATTCTCTATACTTTCAACAAGAAAAGTGTCCAGTTTATTGGCTTTAAAAGTTGATGAGGGGCTTCCCTGGTGGTGCAGTGGTTGAGAGTCCGCCTGCCGATGCAGGTCACACGGGTTCGTGCCCCGGTCCGGGAAGATCCCACATGCCGCGGAGCGGCTGGGCCCGTGAGCCATGGCCGCTGGGCCTGCGCGTCCGGAGCCTGTGCTCCGCAACGGGAGAGGCCACAACAGTGAGAGGCCTGCGTACCAAACAAAAAAAAAAAAAAAAAAAAAAAAAAAAAGTTGATGAGATCAAAGGAAAAATGTCTAAAATAAACTTAAAAAACAAGGAGCAAATGGCAAATGGAGAAAATGGCAAATGGAGACACAAGTATACACACGTATAATTTTGCTTTACAGTTTTCCAGAACAATAGATTTTTTTTTTTCTGAATCAGGTAAATCTAGAACTCACTAGTGCCACACAGAAGTCCTGGAGGGCTTGAACAGCATGTGAAATAATACAAGAAAATTAAAAAATTTAGAAGGAGAACTGTCTCTTATGTTCAAGCTATTGCAGTCTTCCCAAGATTATTTGTCCAAGCCTTTATTAGCTATCTGCTTCATGGCATGAAGCTCCACTGTATCCTGTCACTTTCGACCATGGAAATCTTTTCCTTTGAATCTACCAATGTTTAGTATTCAGATCTCAGGCATTATCACGTTAGAGACCTGGCCACATCCTGGATTGCTGTGTGTAAACTGGGCATAAGTCCCCTTCCACCACAATCCTCTTCCCATGTGTATCATGGAAGCCACACCCAAGTTTGAGCTTTTCCGTCTCCTAAACTCAAAACTTTAATCTTCTCCTCCACCTCAGGGCTAAAACAGTTTATTTTCTCATTAATGATTTTTCATTAATTTTTCTCATTAATGATTCTAAAACATAAATTCTATTCACTGGTTGTCAGAAGGAGTGGAAGTAGGAAGCTATAAGGAAAGCTCAGATTTCTAACGATTTCCATTCTTTTCCTCAGTTTGTAGGTAGAAAACAGTTTACTTTGTTTTCCCCTGGTGAATCCACAGCAACTGATATGAACCAAGACACAGGTACTTGTCTTGTTCTCACTGCGTATACGGTCACTTCTCATTATTCATGTTAGTTATATTCTATAAGGTGTATGCAAACACTGAATTAATGAATACCATTAATTCAGGTGAAACCAGAGTTAGGTTGCTCCTAGGTAAAATAGAGTTAGGTTCCTGCAAACCTCTGGTCACAGCATTTTTGTTAACCAATTAATAAATAACCTTGTTTTATGTGTATCTGTGTGTTTATATTAGATAACTTATCTAATATCTATTGTTGATTCATTAACATTGAACTCCCAACAAATAGCTGTGACTCATGCTTAAACAAACATTATCTCACATACTTATTTTATCCATAAGGTACATCACAGCCTCCTTGCACTTAAGAACATTAGATAACACCTCAGCCCTACACTTGGAGGCCACTTTAGACAACAAAATAACCAACCAAAAAAAAGCACAAAATAAGGAAGAGGTGGTCCTAAATACATCGCAAAGAGGACACTTGTTTACAGTATGAGAGCTGAAATAAGAAGGCAGAGTGTGGCCTTGTTAGATATCAGCTGGGAAGATGCACATTGGTTGTTTCAGATTTTTTTACTGCTCTGCACATGTCGACAAATTACCATGAGATCCCTGCAGGTATTGATTTTGGGGTTGCATGTAAATTTTAGTGAGTGGAAAAATTTACAAATATAAATCCATGAATAATGAGAATTGACTGTATGTACACATCAATAATTATATATTATATGTAATAAATAATATATGCAACATATAATTACTGCATATGTATAGATAATCAGAACTATGTAAATGGCTTTGGACTTATCACCAGACTAAGCAGGAATAATTAAGTTAGGGAAAAAAACTGAATTATATATATTAAGATAATATTTGGCAACTACATTTATGTGCTTTTGACCTCCAAAGAGTATTACTAAGTCTCAAAAAAGACATACAGAGCTGAGTGAGAGAAATTAAAGGCTTGGGTAGAGAAGGTGAATATAATTTTGTAGACCATAATGAAAAACCAACTTGAATAAACTCCAAATGAAATGAAATATCACTTATTCAAAGGAGTAATGACTGTGGAAAAGCCAAGGTGAGTAAACACTGACAATCAAAATTATAGAAAATTATGAGAATATTGCTATTATTGATAACAGAGGTGCTAGCTGAACTTTGGGTCACATGGAAGGTAGAAATATTAATCTGAAGACCCACCAAATATAAACTCAACGTTAGTAAGTAGTTCATGTAAATTATGACATAAACCAAAACTATTTATTCATTCATGTATGTATTTATTTATTTCAGTGATACAAAATGCTAGTTTCCAGGGGCTGTTACTATAGTTGAGGTAGAATTCTGTGGAAAGCAATTTTCAAAATTTAATGAGGAAATACAAATAAAGGAGAAAGTCTTTTCTAGAATGTTTGTGTTTTATAGTTTTTAGGAAGGTCATGAGTTAGATAATAGTTTCATACTTTAGTATCACCCTGCTTGCACTCTGCCAAAATTCAGCATTCTCTCCCACAGCAGAATGAGATGGAATAGGTTAGACCTATTCTGTAAAATAGGATAGGTACTGGGTCAGGTAGTTCAGTGCAAATCTTGGCAATGAAAATCAATCTACCTGAAAAGGGTGGGTGCTTCATAAGATGACCAGTGAGATCTCTTCTGACAGATGCATAAAGTAGAGTGGTGGTGAATTCTTTTGTGTCAACACTTAGAACTCTGGTAGACAAGACATTAACTTTACATGGTCTTCTGGGACCCTAAAAAGAGTGGCATGTTTTAAGCGTGCTAAGGCAACCAAGATAATAGGTAATTTCAAAACCAGCACTTGGTGCAAATACTAAAGCAGACTGAGGACTGAAGGTCATCAGAAATAGGTAATTAGGATCAATCAAAAACAAAATTACCTCCTAATTCAGACTCAGTTCTATCAGAAAACTTGAGGATGATATTTTAACATACAAATGCCATGTGTACAATTTCTCTGATGAGAATGAAAGGAGGAGGTTTTGAAAAAAGTTTCAGTAGATAATTCCTGTGCCAACCATCAGCCCTGTGTGTGGTGCAGGAGAGGGAGCAGTGATAAGCTAGCCTTGGGTATGTGTAGGACATTTAGATGTCAGGTCTTCCCAGTTCAGAGAGAGACTGAAATGTGTTTGACTCATTTTCCTTTTCTCTGAAGTTTTCTGTATCCACTGATCTATACAATGAAAATAGATCATTATATTAAATGCTGGGCAATCTAAAATCTTGGTAAGTTAATATTTCCAAAATTAGTTAACTTTGGCTTCTAATCCTATATCTTGACAAAAGCAGAAAGACAATACATGCGTGTAATCCCAGCAGAATAAGTTCCTGTAGAGTTCATAGATCTAAACATCTTTGTACCATTTGAAGTAAAGGATTTTTTTAAAAAACATCTTTATTGGAGTATAATTGCTTTACAATGGTGTGTTAGTTTCTGCTTTATAACAAAGTGAATCAGTTATACATATACATATGTTCCCATATCTCTTCCCTCTTGCGTCTCCCTCCCTCCCACCCTCCATATCCCACCCCTCTAGGTGGTTACAAAGCACCGAGCTGATCTCCCTGTGCTATGTGGCTGTTTCCCACTAGCTATCTGTTTTACGTTTGGTAGTGTATATATGTTGATGTCACTCTCTTACTTTGTCACAGCTTACCCTTCCCCCTCCCCATATCCTCAAGTCCATTCTCTAGTAGGTCTGTGTCTTTATTCCCATCTTGCTCCTAGGTTCCTCATGACCATTTTTTTCTTAGATTCCATATATTGCTTCTGATGATGTAGAGAAACACACCCATGTTATCTTCTAGTGTTTGTATGGTTTTATTTTTTACATTTAGATCTCCAATGTGGTTGAAGTTCATTCTTGCATGTGATGATGGTATGGATCCACTTTGTTTATTTTTATTTTTATTTTTGGCTATACAGTTACCTCTTCACCCTTTATTTTAAAGAAAGTTATTCTGACCGGTGTGAGTTGATACCTCATAGTAGTTTTGATTTGCATTTCTCTAATAATTAGTGATATTGTGCATCTTTTCATGTGCCTCTTGGCCATCTGTATGTCTTCTTGGTGAAATGTCTATTTAGGTCTTCTGCCCATTTTTTAATTGGGTTGTTCTTTTTTTTGATATTGAGCTCCATGAGCTCTTTGTATATTTTGGAGATTAATCCTTTGTCCGCTCTTTCACTGGCAAATAGTTTCTCCCATTCTGAGGGTTGTCTTTTTGTCTTGTTTATGGTTTTCGTTGCTGTGCAAAAACTTTTAATTTTAATTAGGTCCCATTTGTTTATTTTTGTTTTTATTTTCATTACTCTAGGAGGTGGGTCAGAAAAGATCTTGCTGTGTTTTTTTTTTTAAAGAAGAGTACTTTTTCTTTTTTAAAAAAAATTATTTATTTTAATTTATTTATTTTTGGCTGCATTGGGTCTTCGTTACTGCGCACGGGCTTTCTCTAGCTGCAGCGAGTGGGGGCTAATCTTTGTTGTGGTGAACGGGCTTCTCATTGTGGTGGCTTCTCTTGTTGTGGAGCACAGGCTCTAGGCACGTGGGCTTCAGTAGTTGTGGCATGTGAGCTCAGTAGTTGTGGCTCACGGGCTCTAGAGTGCAGGCTCAGTAGTTGTGGCACATGGGCTTAATTGCTCCGCGGCATGTGGGATATTCCCAGACCAGGGATCGAACCCATGTCCCCTGCATTGGCAAGCAGATTCTTAACCACTGTGCCACCAGGGAAGTCCCTTGCTGAGGTTCATGACAAAGAGTGTTTTTCCTATGTTTTCCTCTAAGACTTTTATAGTGTCTGGTCTTACATTTAGGTCTTTAATCCATTTTGACTTTATTTTTGTGTATGGTGTTAGGGAGTGTTCTAATTTCATTCTTTTCCATGTAGCTGTCCAGTTTTCCCAGCACCACTTATTGAAGACACTGTCTTTTTCTCTATTGTGTGTTCTTGCCTCTTTTGTCATAGATTAGTTGACCACAGGTGTGTGGGTTTATATCTGGGCTTTCTATCCTGTACCATTGGTCTATATTTCTGTTTTTGTGCCAGTACCATATTGTCTTGATTACTGTAGCTTTGTAGTATAGTCTGAAGTCAGGGAGTCTGATTCCTCCAGCTCCGTTTTTCTTTCTCAAGATTGATTTGGGGTCTTTTGTGTTTCCATACAAATTGTGAAATTTTTTGTTCTAGTTCTGTGAAAAATGCCAGTGGTAGTTTGATAGGGATTGCATTGAATCTGTAGATTGCTTTGGGTAGTAGAGTCATTTTCACAATGTTGATTCTTCCAATCCAAGAACATGGTATATCTCTCCATCTATTTTTATCATCTTTAATTTCTTTCATCAGTGTCTTATAGTTTTCTGCATACAGGTCTTAAAAAACCAAATCCTCCAACACAATATTAGAGTGATCATGACCTCTGATAAATATCCATCTTGAAGGCATCCTATTTTAAACAATTAAACATATATTCCTCAAATTTTAGAGGTTTTTTTTTTTACTATGATTTCAAAGCATCCTCATGTAAAACTTACTTGCCAGCCTGCTGAACCTTTTACATGTTTGAGATAGCTGTCCTTCAGCAGGCAGTAGAGTATTTCATTTGTAATTTGTAAATCCCCTTCTGGACTGTGAAGATGAAAGCACTTTCTAATGCTATAAATGTGAGCCTGGGATTCCAAAGAGAGGGGAATATATATAAACCATTTAATCGCAATCTATTCTACTAATTTATTTTTTCCTCATAAGATTAGTCATAACAGTGAAAATGACAAAAGCATGAGAGTGAATTTCAACATTACTTCAAAAAAGTTACTTTACATTAAATATATGCTATTCAAGTTTAATTTTTTTAGGATTCAAGAAATGTTTATAATACATTTTTGTAGTTTTGTTGCATTTGTTTTCATTTTTTCAAATAATAAAAATAAATAAAGGCATCCTTAATTATTTAAATTTATAGAATGTAAATTAAAATATTTATTATTATTAGCTTAAATTCAGCATTTATGAAGTAACATTTGACTCTTGATATATTTTAAGAGGTGTTTAAATCTTTGAAAATATTCCATAAGATTTAGAGGGTAAAAACATTTTTTGATTGAAAACAATGAGCATGACAAGAAGCAAAATCAAAGCAGCCTATTAAAATGAAGTTTTCACCTTGAGTTCAGTGATAACTTTTTAGATATACTACCAAAAGCAAGATTCGTGAAAGAAAAAAAAATATAAACGTCGGCCTTCATTAAAATTGAAAACTACTCTGCAAAAGACACTGTTAAGCAAATGAAAAGACAGCTACAGGCTAGGAGAAAATGTTTGCAAATCACATATCTGACAAAGTACTTTTATCCACAATATACAATTATCACTTAAAGCTAAACACCAAGAAAATAAGCTTCCTAATTAAAAATTGGGCAAAAATCTGGACACCTCACAATAGAAGATATATAGATGGAACATAAACATGTGAAAAGATGCTTAACAACATGTGATTAAGGAGTTGCTAATTAAAACAACAATAAGATACCATAACAAACTTACTAGAATGGCTAAAATCCAGACACTGACAACATCAAAGGTGGCAAAGATGGGGAGCAGCTGAAACTTTCATTCATTGCTGGTAGGAATGCAAAATGGTACAGCGACTTTGGAAGAAAGTTTAAGAATTTCTTACAAAATTAAATACACTTGTAACATACAATCACCCAGTCATACTCCTTGGTCTCTATGCAAGTGAGTTGAAAACTAACATCCACACAAAAACCTTCACACTAATGTTTATATCAGCTTCATTTATAATTGCTGACACTTGGAAGTGACAGAGATGTCTTTCAATAGGTGAATGGATTTTTTAAAAAATACTGTGATACATCTGTATAACAGAATATTATTCAGTGGTAAAATGAAATGAGCTATCAAGCCATGAAAAGACAAAGAGGAACCTTAAATGCATACTGTTAAGTGAAAGAAGCCAATATGAAACTATATTACATTCTGGAAAAAGGAAAACTATGGAAATAGTAAAAATATCTGTGGTTGCCGGGGATTAGGGGGAAGGAGGGAGAGATAAATAGGTGGAGCACAATGGATTTTTAAGGCAGTGAATATATTCTATATGACACAGTAATGGTGGATACCAGTCATCACACAAAGTGTGAACTTAGTATAAACTGTGGAATTTAGTTAATAGAAATATATGAATCTTCATTCATTAATTTTAACAAATGTGCCACAATATTATAAGATGTAAAACACGGGAAACTGTGGGGGACAGGGAGAAGGGGGTAAATAGGAACTCTGTACTTTATGCTCAATTTTTCTGTAAACCTAAAACTACTAAAAATAGTCTATATTTGTATATATAAATTATATACATAAATGTATTTAAATTGATAGACTTATATTTTTTATATATATATATATATATATATATCTAGTGTAAGTTGTTTTGAAATTATTTAACTGCTGTGATTCCAGTGCTCTCTATAAATGGACACAGAAACAAATATTGTGGACATTGTATTACCTTTTCTTCAGGCATGTTTGATTATAGTAACTTCTAACTTATTTTCATTTTTTCTCATTCATTTTTGATTTCTCCATCTTGACCTTCAGCATGAGACATGTCACTTGGTTCCCTTTTTATAATCAGTTGTTGAATTACTGGAAGTACAGTGCTATTCACTAAATCACACAGTGCTATAAGGCACAGAAGTTTTGTCATGCTGGATTTTAGAGACCTTAATGACACTGATGGCATTCAGTGATTGCCCTAGAATAACAACACTTTAGGAGTTAGGGTGCTAAAGCCCCTGAGAAACAGTTACACTAGACCTCTTCTAATAAAGCTTAAAAGCAAGCCTTAAAAGCTTCTTACTGATCCACTAGTAAATTGACTGATTGCCAGAACAAATCTCAGTAATCTCTTAAGGAAGAACTCCAAATCCAGACTCTCAACATACAAAATCTAAAATACACGGAACACTATAAAAAATTAATAGGTGTGCAAAGAAGTGACTCATTTCCAAAATAATAGTCAAAATAAACAAAATTTGAGATGAGGCAGGAGTTTCAGTGATCACAAAGGACCTTAAAATAACTATTATAAATATGTACACAGATTTTAAAAATAAAGTCATTTTGAATGAACAGATGAAAAATATAGAAATGGAAACTAAAAAATGGCCTAAATGGAAAGTGTAGAACTGAAAATTTCAACATCTATAATGAAAATTATCCTGGATGGGTTGGATGGAAGTAGAAGAAGAGGGTATCATTGTACTTTTATACATATAAAGAGAAATTATCCAATTTATTTTTTTAAATGCTGAGAAAAAAAAAGAACTGAACTTTAATAAGACTTGGGAAAATTTTAAGTGGTCTAACATATGTATACTTGACTCTGTATGAGAAAAGAGAGAGAAAATGGGCAGAGTAAATGTTTGATGAGGTAATGGATAAAAGTTCCCCAAATTTAGTGAAAAATATGAACTTATAGACCCATGAAGCTCAGCAAAATCCAAGCAGGATAAGAAATATAATTAAATAATAGACACTTCATTGCCAAACTACAGAAAACCCAAGGTAAAGAAAAAATTTTGAAAACAGCCAAAGTAAGATGAAATATTATATATAAGAAAATAATGATATGAATTTTTTGGTTCTTATCGGAAACAATGGAATCAGAAAATATTCAACTGATATATTTTAAGTGCTGAAAGAAAAAAACAGTCTAAGGACATACATTAAATGAAGAAATGTTGATTCAAGAAAATTTACTAAATCTCAATAAGAACAGCTAGATTCTTTGGCCCTTGAGCCACAACCTGCTCCAACTCTCCTCCCAGTTTAGCATAATGGAAGTTCCACTCTTAGTGGTGTGGCCAAGAAAACAAGACTCACTTTTTCCCAACATCTGTCAAATGTTCCCCAAAGAAACTGAGTTTATTTGGGAGAGGGTGTGGGAAACTTCAAGCTAGGAATTATCTCAGAAACAATGTATGTTTGAGTGGTAAGCAATTAAGAAGAGGCTGGTCACTCCATGAGGGTAACAAATTTAATTGCAGGCCAAGAAATTTATCAGCAAATCCAGGAAAAAAGACCCGTAAGGAAAGTCTTCTTGGAGTCAATAAAATTCAAAAATTGACCACAAAAACTGCTTTTGCAAAGGGACTCAAGTTTAATTGGATCAGATTGTTTAACATTTTATGCCCAAAGGCATTGTTGCAAACGATAGAGGATGTATTAGTCAGGGTTCTCCAGAGAAACAAAACCAATAGAATGTATATATGTACAAAGAAATTTATTATGAAAATTTGGCTCACACAATTATGCAGTCTGACAAATCCCAAGATCTGCAGGGAGAGTTGGCAAGTTGGAGACTCAGGAGAGCTGATGGTGTAGTTCCAGTCCAAAGGCCAGCAGACTTGAGACCCAGGAAGTGCTGATGTTTTAGTTCAAGTTCAAAGTCAGGAAAAAGTTGATATACTAGTTTGGCTATAGTCAGCTAGAAAGAATTCTCTTTAACTTGAGGGAGGATCAGCCTTTTAGTTCTATTCAGGCCTTTGGCTGATTGGATGAGTTTCACCCACATTAGGGAAGGCCATCTACTTTACTCAGTATACCAATTTAAATGTTAATCTCATTAAAAAAATTCCTTACAGAAACACCCATAATACTGTTTGACCAAATATCTGGGTACCCCATGTCCCAGTCAAGTTGACACATAAAATTCACTATTGTAGAACAATCAACTGACAATTAGTAAACAGTTGAGTGAGATAAGACAATATATTGAGCAGGAAAAAGACAGTCTAAGAAAGCCCTACAAAAAACACTGTCATGCTAAGGTGGCTTGAACTTGCCCAAGGCTGAACCTGCTAAGGAACAACATCAGAAACTCCACAGTGTAGGGGAAAGAGATGTCACTAAAAAATCCAGCCAAGTCACTTTAAAAAAAATGAAATTAACAAGATCCAGGGAGGGGATGAATATTCAGATTTCCTACAATATTATTTAACATGTCCTGTTTTCAAAAAAAATTAGATGGCATGCAAAGTAACATGAAAATGTAAGCCATACATAGGGAAAAAAGCAGCAACAGAAAGTGCCTATGACAGGGCCCAGATGTTGGATTTAACCAACAGTGACTTCAAAGCAGTCATTATAAATACATTAAAAGGACTAAAGGAAATCACAAGCAAAGAACTAAAGGAAGTTTTGATGACAATATCTCATCAAATAGAGAATATCAATAAAAGATAGAGATTATTTTTAAAAACCAAATGCAGTTTCATGTGTTGTAAATAAAAAACTGAAATGAGAAATTCACTAGGGTCACAACAGTCAGTTTGAATTGGCAAGAGAAAAAGTCAGTGACTCCAACCATATATTGATAGAGATTATGGAATCCGAAGGACAGAGAGAAAAAAGAAAGAAAAATGAACAGAACTTCAGCAAAATATGGGACACTATTAATCATACCAACTTACACAAAATGGATGTATCAGAATTAGAAGAAAAGGAACAAGCAGAAAAAATATTAGAAAAAATAAAAACAAATTTGATGAAAAATCTTAAGCTACACATTCAAGACATATATAAAATGCAAACATTTTCTCCTATTTTGTGGGTTTTTCACTTTGTTGATAGGGTATACTGAAGAGTAAAATGCTTCATATAGAAGTATAATTTATTTATCTTCTCTCTGATTGCTTGTGCTTTTTGTGTCATGTCTAAGAAGACTTTGCCTTAATGAGATCACAAAGGTTTACATGTATATCTATGATGTTAGCTATGGGTTCTTCATACATGCCCTTTAACAGATTGAGAAAGTTACCTTCTATTCCTAGTTTGCTGAGTGTTGTTTTAGATTTATTTTTTATTGAGGTAACATTCATTTATATTATAAAAGTTTCATGTATACAACATTATATTTCTACTTCTGTATACCTTATAGCATGCTCACCACCAAAAATTTAGTTGCCATCTGTCACCATACAGTTGATCCTCTTTACCCATTTTTCTCTCCCTTCTGCCTGTTCCCCTCTCAAAACCACTACTCTGTTCTTTGCACCTACATATTTGTTTTTGCTTGGTTTGGTTTGTTCATTTATTTTTCAATTTTTGTTTGCTTTTTATATTCTACATATTGAGTGAAATCATATGGTATTTGTCTTTCTCAAACTTATTTCACTTATCGTAATACCCTCAAGGTCCATCCATGTTGTTGCAAATGGCAAGATTTCATCTTTTCTATGGAGTAGTATTCCATTGTGTATTCCATTGGAATTCCATCCTATAATGGAGTAGTATTCCATTGTGTGTGTGTGTGTGTGTGTGTGTGTGTGTGTGTGTGTGTGTGTGTATACCACATCTTCTTTATCCATTTATACATTAATGGGCATTTAGGTTGTTTCCATATCTTGGCTGTAGAAAATAATGCCATGATGAACTTAGGGGTACATATATCTTTTCAAATTAGTGTTTCTGAGTTATTTGGATAAATACCCAGTAGTAGGATGTCTGAATCATATGGTAGTTCTATTCTTAATTCTTTGAGGAATCTCTATACTGTCTTACATAGTGGCTGCACCAATTTACATTCCCACCAACAGTGTATTAGGGTTCTCTTTTCTCCACATTCTCACCAACATTTGTTATTTTTTGCCTTCTTGAAATTAGCCAATCTAATTGGCCTGAGGTGATCTGTGGTTTTGATTTGCATTTCCATAACTAGTAGTGATGTTGAACATCTTCTCCTGTGCCTGTTGGCCATCTGTATATTTTCTTGGGGAAAATGTCTATTCAGCCCCCCTGCCTATTTTGTAATAGGGTTGTGTGGTTTTGGTTGTTGAGTTTTATGTCTTCTTTATATATTAATATTTTGAATATTAACCCCACATTCAATATATCCTCTGCAAATATGTTCTTCCATTCAGTATCTTGTCTTTTTATTTCGTTGATTGTTTCATTTGCTGTGCAGAAGCTTTTCTGTTTGACGTAGTCCCATTTGTATGTTTTTGTTTTTTTTTCCTTTTCCTGAAGAGACATATCTAGAAAGATATTGCTAAGACCAGTGTCAAACAGCATAGCTCCTATGTTTTCTTCTAGAATTTTTATGATTTCAGGTCTTACATTCAAATATACAATCTATTTTGAGTTAATTTTGGGATACGGTGTGAGATAGTGATCTAGTTTCATTTTTTTGCATGTGAATGTCTAATTTTCCCAACACCATTTATTTAAGAGACTACTCTTTCTCCATTGTATGTTTTTTTTGCTCTTTGTTGAAAATTAATTGTCCATATATGTGTGGCTTTATTTCTTGGTTCTTGGATCTGTCCCATTGACCTCTGTGTCTGGTTTTCTGCCAAGACCATGCTGTTTTGATTACTATGGCTTTGTAATATAGTTGAAATCAGGAAGTGTGGTACCTCCAGTATTGTTCGTTCTTCTCAGGATTGTTTTGGCTACTCAGATCTTTGTGGTTCTATGTAAATTTCAGAAGTTTTTGTTTTATTTCTGTGAAAAATGTCCTTGGTATTTTGGTAGGTATTGCATTGAATCTGTATATTTGTTTAAGTGATAGAGACATTTTGACAATGTTAATTCTTCCCATTCTTGAGCACAGAATATCTTTACATTTATTTGTGTCTTCTTCAATTCCTTCCACAATGTCTTATAGCTTTCAGTGTACAGATTGGTCATCTCCTTGGTTAAATTTATTCCTAGGTATTTTATTCTGCTTGTTGTGATTGTAAATGGGATTGTTTTCTTAATATCTCTTTCTGCTAGCTCACTGTTAGTGTAAAGAAACAAAATAGAGTTTTGTATATTGATTTTGTATCCTGCAAATGTACTGTATTCATTTATTATTTCTAATAATTTTTGTGGTGTCTTTAGGATTTTCTATATATCAAATCATGTCATCTGCAAATAGTGACAGTTTTACTTCTTCCTTTCCAATTCGAATGTCTTATCTCTTTTTTTTCCCCTAATTGGTCTAGCTAGGACTTCCAGTACTATGTTGAATAAGAGTGGTGAGAGTGGACATCCTTGTTTTGTTCTTGATTTCAGAGGGATAGCTTCCAGTTTTTCACCATTGAGTATGATGTTAGCTAGTTTTTTGTCATATATGGCATTTATTATGTTAAGGTATGTTCCTTCTATACCTACTTATTGAGAGTTTTTATCATAAATGTGTGATGAATATTGTCAAATGCTTTATCTGCATTTATTGAGATGATCATATGGTGTTTATTTTTCATTTTGTAGTGTGGTGTATCACACTGATTGATTTTCAGATGTTGAACCATCCTTGCATCCCTGGAATAAATCCCACTAGATCATGGTGTATGATCCTTTATATATTGTTTTATTAAGTTTGCTAATATTCTGTTGAGGATTTTTGCATCTGTGTTCATCAGAGAGTTTGGTCTGTAATTTTCTTTTTATGTCATGTCTTTGCCTGGTTTTGTATCAGGGTGATGATAACCTTGTAAAACTAGTTAGGAAGCATTCCTTTCTCTTCAATTTTTTTCAATAGTTGAGAAGGATAGGTGTTAAATCTTCCTTGAATATTTAGTAAAATTCACCTGTGTAGCCATCTGGTCCTGGACTTTTGATTTGGGGGGAGCTTTTTGATTACTGTTTCAATCTCTGTACTAGTAATCAATCTGTTCACATTTTATATTTCTTCAAGATTCATTCCTTGAAAGTGTACGATTCTAAAAATTTGTCTTTTTCTTCTAGGTTGTCCAGTTTGTTGGCAGATAGTTAGCTGTCCATAATATTCTCTTATAAGCATTTATATTTCTATGGTATTTGTTGTTATTTCTCTTTGCTTCCTGATTTTATTTATCAGAGCCTTCTCTCTTTTTTTCTTAGCGAGTCTAGTTAAAAGTATGTCAATTTTCTTTAATTTTCAGCGAACAAACTCTTAGTTTCATTGAGCTTTTCTACTGTCTTTTTAGCCTATATTTCATTTAATTCTGCTCTGATCCTTATTATTTCCTTTCTTCTGCTGACTTTGACCTTCATTTATTCTTCTTTTTCTAGTTCCTCTAGGTGTAATGTGAAATTGTTTATTTGCGTTTTTTCTTGTTTCTTGAGGTAGGCCTTTACTGCTATAAACTTTCCTTGTGGTACCACTTTTGTTGTATCCCATAGATTTTGGTATGCTGTATTTTCATTTTCAGTTGTCTTCCAGTAATTTCTGATTTCTCTTTGATTTCTTCATTGACCCAAACTCGCTCAGTAGCATGATGTTTTTCAGTTTCCACATATTTGTGATTTTTCCAGCTTTCTTCTTGTAGTTGATTTTTAGTTTCATACTCTTGTGATTGGAAAAGGTATTTGGTATGACTTCAGTCTTCTTAAATTTATTGAGACCTGTTTTGTGTTCCAACGTATGGTCTATTCTTGAGAATGTTCCATGTGTACTTGAGAGGAATGTTTTTCTGCTGCATTTGGATGGAATATTCTTTACAAATCTATCAAACCCTTCTGGTCTGGGGTTTCATTTAAGGTTACTGTTTCCTTGTTGGCTTTCTGTTTGGATGATCTATCCCTGATGTAAGTGGGGTGTTAATGTCTCCTTTTATTCTGCTGCTTTCAATATCTCTCTTTAGGTCTGTTAATATTTGTTTTATATATTTTGGTGCTCCTATGTTAGGTACATATATATTACCACTGTTGTGTCTTCTTGTTGAATCGTCCCTTTTATCATCATATACTGTCCACTTTTGCCTCTTGTTACCTTTTTTGGCTTGAAGTCTATTTTGTTTGATGTGAGTATGGCTACACCCACTTTCTTTTGACTGCCGTTTGCTTGGAGTATCATGTGCCATCCCTTCACTGTTAATCTCTGTTTGTATTTAGAACTGAGATGAGTCTTCTGGAGGCAGCATATAATTGGGACTTGTTTTTTAATTAATCCATCCACTCTCTGTCTTCTGATTGGTGAATTCAATCCATTTACATTTAGGGTGATTATTGATAGATGGGGACTTAGCACTGCCTTTATTTTTTGTTTTCTGGTTACTCTATTCTCCATTGTTTCTTTTTCCTTGTGTTTCTGCCTTCCATTTTGGTTTCATGGTTTTCTCTGACATTTTTCTGTTTCCTCGTTTTTATATTTTGTGTCTCTGCTCTAAATTTATGTTTTGTGGTTACCATGAGGTTTGCATAAAAAAGTTTCATTTGACTATTTCAAAATAGTCGTTTTTCTGCTGACATGTCTTATCTTCATTTTCCTATGTTGATTCTGTCCTTTTCTTCTTCCCCTTCTGTGTTTTGTTGTCTCAAAGTATCCCTCTTTATGTTGTGAGTTTGTTACCAAATTGAAGTAACTATAGTTGTTTTTTCTGTTTTTCCCCCCCTTTGACCTTTACGCTATTATAAAGTGTTTAAACACCTCTTCTGATAACGAGTTTCAATTTTCTGATTCTGTCTTCCTATTTATCACTCACTCAAAGTTTTGTGTACTTGTGCCTTTTTTTCTGGTAGAAGAGCTCCTTTCAACATTTCTTGTAAGGCAGTTCTAGTGTTGATGAACTCCCTCAGCTTTTGTTTTTCTGGCAAAGTCTTTATTTCTCCTTCATATCTGAATGATAACTTTGCTGGATACAGTATTATTGGATGATGGTTTTTATCTTTCAGTGTTTTGAAAAGGTCATTCCACTACCTCCTCACCTGTAGAGTTTCTGCTGAGAAATCTGCTGATAGCCTAATGGTGATTTATTTGTAGGTTTCCATCCTTTTATCCCTGGCTGCCTTTACAACTCTTTCTTTGTAATTTGCTTTTTGCAGTTGTAATATATCTCAGAGAAGATCTTTTTGCATGGAAGTAATTAGGTGTTCTCTTAGCTTCATGCACTTGTATATTCCAGGTTGTATATTCCAGTTTCTTCACCAGGTTTGGGTAATTATTAGGTATTATTTCTTTAAGTAAACTCTCTGCTCCCTTCTCCCTCTCTTCACATTCTGAGATACTCATTGCCCTAATTTTGCTCTTCCTAAAAGTGTTGGATAGCTGTCATACAATTTCCTCATTTTTTAATATTTTATTTCTCTTTCCTCTTCTACTTGTATCATTTCTAGATTTCTGTCTTTCAGCTCACTAATTCTTTCTTCCATATGGTCTACTCTATTTCCAGTACTTTCTAATGCATTTTTCATCTTTTATAGAGCTCTTCTGATTCAGAATTTCTCTTTGGTTCTTTTTTATTTTCAATCTCTTTGGTAAAGTATTCCTTCTGTTTATTAATTTTATTTCTGAGCTCATTGAATGCCTTTCTGAGTTTTATTGTAGTTCATTGAGTTTCTTCATGACAGCTATTTTGAATTTTCTATCAATTAGATTTCAGTATTCTATGATTTTAAGTTTGGTTTCTGGAGAATTGGCATTTTCTTCTGTGGTACAACGTTACTGTGGTTCTTCATCGTGCTTGGAGTTGCTCCTCAGCTGGCACGTTTGAAGTAGCAACAGGTTAGAAATTAGAGGTCTTTCTTTGTTTTACAGTAGGTGATGCTATAGCACATGTTTTCGGTGTCTCTTACCTGAACTGCCTCGGGTTATATTTGAGAGTTGGCACTGTCTACCTTCCACTGTCAGGGGTGTGGCCCATCACCCTCATTATCACTGCTTCTGTCAGGGGTGTGGCCCATCACCCTCATTATCACTGCTTCTCCCTCCAGGGTCATTAGTACCTTGTTTTTGCCAGTGTCATTGATGTCACTGTGTGATGCACCAGGATGGTGGGCTCTTCCTCACATCTGGGATACCTTGAGTCACAGGCTTAGCTGCTGCAAGGGGCAGGGAAGGATAGATGGGGGAGCTGGGGTCGTGTAGGGGCCTCTTCCATGTCCAGTGATGTAACATTCATGGGCTCTACCATTGCTGGTTAAGGGATAGGGGACCAGAGTCCTGGGTGCCTCAGTGGCTGGAGGGATGTCTCTGCTGCCCAGTTGCCTGTGACCATGGGTGCCACTGCAGCCAGGAGGCCAGAGTTGTGTGTGCTGCCTCCCTTGCTGCTACCAGGTCCTCTGGGGCTGTAGGCTCAACTGCCCTACCTGGAAGGCCAGAATTGAAGACACCATCTCCAGTATGCCCACAGTTCTGCCTCCTCTATGTTTTCTAGTCCCTTCCATTCTGTTTGTCTTCATGTATTTTGGGACTGTCTAGTTAGGTGCATATACTTTTATGATTGTTATATCTTCCTGACTATTTTTTCATTATAAAATGTCTCTGTTCATCTCTAGTAACATTTTTTGTTTTAAAGTTTATTTTGTCTGATATTACACTACTAAATAACCAAGAGATCACTGAGGAAATAAAAAAATACCTAGAAGCAAATGACAATGAAAACACGACGACCCAAAACCTGTGGGGTGCAGCAAAAGCAGTTCTGAGAGGGAAGTTTACAGCAATACAATCCTACCACAAGAAACAAGAAAAATCTCAAATAAACAATCTAACCTTACACCTAAAGTAACTAGAGAACGAAAAACAAACAAACCTGAAAGTTAGTAGAAGGAAAGAAATCACAAAGATCAGAGCATAAATAAATGAAATAGAAACAAAGAAAACAATAGCAAAGATCAATAAAACTAAAAGCTGGTTCTTTGAGAAGATAAACAAAACTGGTAAACATTCAGCCAGACTCATCAAGAAAAAAAGGGAGAGGACTCAAATAATTAAATTAGAAATGAAGGAGGAGAAGTTACAGTGGACACCACAGAAATACAAAGGATCATAAGAAAGTACTACAAGCAATTATATGCTAATAAAATGGACAACCTGGAAGAAATGGATAAATTCTTAAAAAAGGAGCACTCTCAAACTCATTCTATGAGGACACCATCACCCTGATACCAAAACCAGACCAGAGATACTACAAAAAAAGAAAACTAGAGACCAATATCACTGATGAATATAGATGCAAAAATCCTCAACAAAATAGTAGCTAACAGAATCCAACAACACATTAAAAGGATCATACACCACAATTAAGTGGGATACATCCAAGGGATGCAAGGATTCTTCAATATATGCAAATCAATCAATGTGATACACCATGGTAACAAATTGAAGAATAAAAACCATAAGATTATCTCAATAGATGCTGAAAAACTTTTGACAAAATTCAACACCCATTTATGACAAAAACTCTCCAGAAAATGGGCATAAAGGGTACCTATCTCAACATAATAAAGAGCACATGCGACAAACCCACAGCAAACATTATTCTCAATGGTGAAAAACTGAAAGCATTTCCACTAAGACCAGGAACAAGACAAGGATGCCCACTCTCACCATTATTATTCAACTTAGTTTTGAAAATCCTAGACGCAACAATCAGAGAAGAAAAAGAAATAAAAGGAATCCAAATTGGAAAAGAAGAAGTAAAATTGTCACTGTTTGCAGATGACATGATACTGTACATAGAAAATCCTACAGAGGCCACTAGAAAAGTACTAGAGCTTATCAATGAATTTGATAAAGTTGCAGGATACAAAATTAATACACAGAAATCTCTTGCATTCCTATACGCTAACAATGAAAAATCAGAAAGAGAAATTCAGGAAACAATCCCGTTTACCATCGCAACAAAAAGAATAAAATACCTATGAATAAACCTACCTAAGGAGACAAAAGACAGGTACTCAGAAAACTATAGGATACTGATATAAGAAAACAAATATGACACAGATATACAGATATACCATGTTCTTGGATGGGAAGAATCAATATTGTGAAATGACTATACTACCCAAAGCAATCTACAGATTTAATGAAATCCCTATCAAATTACCAGTGGCATTTTTCGCAGAATTAGAGCAAAAAATTGTACAATTTTTATGGAAACACAAAACACCCCAAATAGCCAAAGTAATCTTGAAAAAGAAAAACAGAGCTGCAGGAATCAGGCTCCCTGACCTCAGACTATAATACAAAGCTACCATAATCAAGACAATATGGTCCTGGCACAAAAACAGAAATATAGATCAATGGAACAGGATAGAAAGCCCAGAGATAAACTCACAAATGTATGGTCACCTAAACTATGACAAAGGATGCAAGAATATACAATGGAGGAAAGACAGTTTCTTTAATAAGTGGTGCTGGGAAACCTGGACAGCTGCATGTCAAATAATGAAATTAGAATACTCACTAACACCATACACAAAAATAAACTAAAAATGGATTAAAGACCCTAATGTAAGGCCAGAGACTATAAAACTCTTAGAGGAAAACTTAGGCAGAACATTCTTTGACATAAATTGCAGCAAGATCTTTTTGGACTCACCTCCTAGAATAATGAAAATAAAACCAAAAATGAACAAATGGGACCTAATTAAACCTAAAAGCTTTTGTACAGCAAAGGAAACCATAAACAAGACAAAAAGACAACCCTATCAATGGGAGAAAATATTTTCAAATGAAGCAACTGACAAGGGATTAATCTCCAAATATACAAACAGCTCATGAAGCTCAGTATCAAAAAAAAAAAGCACCCAATGAAAAAATGAGTGGAAGAACTAAATAGACATTTCTCCAAAGAAGACATACAGATGGCCAACAAACACATGAAAATATGCTCAACATCATTAATTATTAGAGAAATGCAAATCAAAACTACAATGAGGTATCACCTCACACTGGTCAGAATGGCCATCATCAAAAAATCTACAAACAAAAATGCTAGAGAGTATGTGGAGCAAAGTGTACCCTCCTACGCTGTTGGTGGGAATGTAAATTGATACAGCCACTATGGAGAACAGTATGGAGGTTCCTCAAAAAACTAAAAATAAAACTACCATATGACCCAGCATTCCCACTCCTGGGCATATACCCAGAGAAAACCATAATTCAAAAAGATACATGCACCCCAATGTTCATTGCAGCACTATTTATAATAGCCAGGACATTGAAGCAATGTAAATGTTCATAAACAGAAGAATGGATAAAGATGTGTTACATATATAGAATGGAATATTACTCAGCCCCAAAAAGGAGCGAAAGACATGGATAGACCTAGATACTGTCATAGAGAGTGAATTCAGAAAGAGAAAAACAAATATTGTAGAATACTGTTTATATGTGGATTCTAGATACAGATGAACTTATTTGCAAATCAGAAATAGAGACACAGATGTAGAGAACAAACATATATGGACACCAAGGAGGGAGGCATGGTTGGATGAATTGGGAGATTGGGATTGACATATATATGTAGTATTATGTATAAGATAGATAACTAATGGGAACCTACTGTATAGCACAGGGACCTCTTCTCAATGCTCTCTGGTGACTTGAATGGGAAGGAATTCTAAAAAAGAGGGGATATATGTATATCTGTAACTGATTCACTTTGCCGTGCAGCAGAAACTAACAGAACATTGTAAAGGAACTATATTCCAATGAAAATTAATTAAAAGGAAAGAAAGTGTGGGAATGGAAAAAGATATTTCTTCCAAATGGAAATGTTAAAAAAGCAAGAGTAGGTTTTATATTGGAGAAAATTGACTTTAAAACAAAGACCATAAAGAAGACAAAGAAGAACACTGTAAAAGGATAAAAGGATCAATACAATAAGAGGATATCACACTCATTAACATATATGCACCTAATAAAGGAGCACCTAAATTTATAAAACAGATACTAACAGACATGAGGGAATAATTGCTGGGAATACAGTAATAGTAGGAGACTTTAACCCTCCACTGAAATCAATGGACAGATCTTCCAGACAGAAAATCATTTAAGGCAATAGTGATCCTAAATGATAGAATAGAAAAGTTACACTTAATTGATATCTACAGGGCAGTACATATAAATAAATAAATAAACAAACAAACCAAAATACACACTCTTTTCAAGCGCAAATGGAACATTCTCTAGCATAGACCACATACTAGGATGCAAAACAAGCCTCAACAAACTTAAAAGGATAGACATTATTTCAATTATCTTTTTCTCACCACAAAGACATGAAACTTGAAATCAACCAGAGAAAGAAAAATGAGAAAAAACAACAACAACAACAAAATGATTACATGGAGACTCAACAACATGCTACTGAAAAACCTATGGGTCAATGATGAAATCAAGAGGAAATAAAATATATATATACCTGGAGACAAACAATGAAAACAAGACCATAAAAAATCTATGGGATGCAGCAAAAGCAGTCATAAGAAGGAAGTTCATAGCAACATAGATCTTTTTCAAAAAGCAAGAAAACTCCCAAATAACCTAACATACCACCTAAAAGAATTAGAAAAAGAACATATAAAACCTAAAGTCAGCAGAAGGAAGGAAATAATAAAGATCACAGAGGAAATAAATAAAATAGAGATTTAAAAAACAATTGAAAAAAATCAAGAAAACCAAGAGTTGGTTTTTTGAAAGGATAAACAAAATAGTCAAACCCCTGGACAGGCTCACCAAGAAGAAAAGAGAGAGGACCTAAACGAACAAAATAAAAAATGAAAGAGGAGAAATAACAACCGATACCACAGAAATACAAAAAATTATAAAATATTATGAACAGTTCTATGTCAACAAAATAGAAAACCTGCAAGAAGTAGACAAGTTTCTAGAAACTTACAGCCTGCCAAAACTGAATCAAGAAGAAACAGATAATTTGAACAGACTGAACAGTAAAAGTGAAACAGAATCTGTAATAATAATAACAATAACAATAATAAAATTCCCTGCAAACAAAAGTCCAGGACTTGATAGCTTCACTAGGGAATTCTACCAGACATACAAAGAAGAACTTATACCTATCGTTTTCAAACTCTTCCAAAAGATTGAAGAGGAGGGAACATTCCCAAAGTCTGTGAAGCTACCATCATGCTGATGCCAAAACCAGACAAAGACACTATCAAAAAAGAAAATTACAGAATCCAACAACACATAAAAAGGATCATACAGCATGATCAAGTTGGATTCATTCCAGGGTCCAAAGGATGGTTCAACACATGCAAATCAATCAATGTGCTACACCACATCAACAACAACAAAAAGACAAAAACCGCATGATCATCTCATTGGATGCAGAAAAAGCATTTGGTAAAATTCAACATCCATTCATGACAAAAACTCTTCTCAAAGTGGGTATGGAGGGAACATATCTCACCCTAATAAAAGCCATTTATGACAAACCCACAACCAACATAATACTCCATGGTGAAAAGCTGAAAGCCTTCCCATGAAATTCTGGAACAAGATAAGGATGTCCACTCTCACCATTTCTATTCAATATAGTATTGGAAGATGAAGCTGCAGTAATCAGACAAGAAAAATAAATAAAACATATTCAAATTGGGACAGAAGAGGTAAAGTTGTCATTATATGCAGATGATATGATACTGTATATAGAAAACCCTAAAGACTCCAAACAAAAACTATTAGAACTGATAAATTAATTCATTAAGGTAGTAGGATACAAATTTAATATACAGAAATCTGTTGCATTTCTTTACATTAACAATTACATATCAGAAAGAGAAATTAAAATCATATTCCCATTTAAAATGACATCAAAAAATAAAATAACTTGGAATAAATCTAACAAAGGATGTGAAAGATTTATACATTGTGAACTATAAAACATTTAAAAGCAAATTGATGATGACTCAAGGAAATGGAAAGATATCCCATGATCTGGGATTGGAAGAATTAATATAGTTAAAATGACCATACTACCCGAAGCACTCTACAGATTTATTGCAATCACTATCAAATTACCCATGACATTTTTCACAAAACTAGAACAAATAATCCTAAAATTTATGTGGAACCACAAAAGACCCATAATTGCCAAAGCAATCCTGAGGAAAAAGAACAAAGCTGGAGGTATAACCCTTCCAGACTTCAGAAAATACTACAAAGCTACAGTAATAAAACTAGCATGATATTGGCACAAAAAGAGATTTGTGGATCAATGGAATGTAATAGAGAGCCCAGAAATAAACCCCACACACCCATAGTCAATTAATCTTTGACAAAGGAGGCAAGAATACACTATGGAGAAAAGACAGTCTCTTCAGCAAGTGGCTTCGGGAAAGCTGGACAGCTGTATGTAAATCAAGAAAATTAGAACACTCCCTAACACCATAGACAAAAATAAACTCAAAATGGCTTAAAGACTTAAATATAACATGACACCATAAAACTCCTAGAAGAGAAGAGAACATAGGCAAAACATTCTTTGACATCAATCGTAGCAATGTTTTCTTTGGTCAGTCTCTAAAGGCAAAAGAGATAAAAGGAAAAATAAACTAACAGGACCTAATCAAACTTATAAGCTTTTGTACAGCAAAGGAAACCATAAGCAAAACAGAAAGATAGTCTATGGACTGGAACAAAATATTCGCAAAGGATGCAACCAACAATGGCTTAATTTCTAAAATATACAAACAGCTCATACAACTCAATGTGAAAAACAAAAACAAACAAGCAAAGAACACCCCAATAAAATAAAATGGGCAGCTAAGACCTACATATACATTTCTCCAAAGAAGACATACAGATGGCCAACAGGAACATGAAAAGATGCTCACCATCGCTACTTATTAGAGAAATGCAAAACTGCAATGAGGTATCACATCACACTGGTCAGAATGGCCATCGTTAAAAGGTCTACAAATAACAAATACTGGAGAGGGCATGGAGAAAAGGGAAGCCTCCTACACTGTTGGTGGGAATGTAAATTGGTGAAGCCACTGTGGACAACAGTATGGAGGTTCCTCAAAAAACTAAAAATAGTGTTAACATATGATCCAGAAACCCCACTCCTGAGCATATATCCAAAAGAGACAAAAGATACATGCACCCCAATGTTTATAGCAGCACTATTTACAATAGCCAAGACATGGAAGCAACCTAAGTGTTCATCAATAGATGAATGAATAAAGATGTGGTATGTATGTGTGTGTGTGTGTGTGTGTGTGTGTGTGCATATATATATATATACATATATATATGAATATTACTCACCCATAAAAAAAGAATAATTCCATTTGCAGCAACATGGATGGACCTAGAGATTATCATACTGAGTGAACTAAGTCAGACAGAGAAAGATAAATATCATGTGACATCATTTATATGTGGAATCTAAAAAATAGTACAAATGAACTTATTTACAAAGCTGAAAACAGACTCACAGACATAGAAAGCAAACTTATGGTTACCAAAGGGGAAGGGGAGGAGGGATAAATTAGGAGTATGGGATTAACAGATACACATTACCATATATAAAATAAACAAGGATTTACTGTAGAGCACAGGGAACTATATTCAATACCTTGTAATAGCCTATAATGGAAAATAATTTTATAAAGAATATATATATATATATCTCAAATCACTGCTATACACCTGAAACTAACACAATATTGTAAATCAACTATACTTCAATAAAAAATTAAAAATAAAAGATGATCCTTGAAAACATTATGCTAAATGAAAGAAACCAGTAATAAAAAATCACATATTGTGTGATTTATTTTCTATAAACTGCCTAGAATATGCAAATCTATATAGACAAAAAGTAATTAGTGGTCACCTAGGTCTGGGAGGGTCACTGAGAGGGAAATGGAGAGTGACTGCTAATGGGGAACTGGCTTCTCTTAGAGGATGATAATGTTCTAAATTGACCATGGTGATTTTTAATTGCTGTGAACAAACTAAAAACTATCAAACTGTGCACTTTAAATGGGTGAATCAGATGTATATGGCAAACACAAAAGTAAGAAAAATCAACTTTAATTCCTCCTGGTACAAAAAGGAAAAGAGACTCTAGCCCTTCCCTTTTCTTAGAATATTTACTTTAAAAAATAAATAAATAATTGTGAATTCTCCCTCTCCCACTTAGACAGGTATGTGAATCTTTTTAAAAGCTAAATAGTCTCCTCACTAGCTTTACAACCCAAAAGTTTTTTCTCAAAACTTGGCAGCCATGGCTTTGAAACGTAATCACTACAGAAGATAGCACCCATATCTCCTATTTTGCATGGGAAGATAAGAGCTTAACTTTAGCTGGTGCCTGGCTCCAAGTTACTAATCTACCTCCTATCTTAAAGATATGAGTAGTTTATTTTCCTTTTTAGTGGTAATTAATAAATACAGGTGGCTACCCCAATAACAAGGAGAGCTTAGAATAAATCGTGTGACAAATGGGGCCACAATGTTCTTTTTTTTTTTTGTGGTACGCGGGCCTCTCACTGTTGTGGCCTCTCCCGTTGTGGAGCACAGGCTCCGGACACGCAGGCTCAGCGGCCATGGCTCATGGGCCTAGCCGCTCTGCGGCATGTGGGATCTTCCTCCACCGGGGCACGAACCCATATCCCCTGCATCTGCAGGCGGACTCTCAACCACTGCACCACCAGGGAAGCCCTGCAATGTTCTTTTAATTGAGGAATAATTTATCAATTATCTGGAGAAAACGTATGCAATGGGATGTATCTGCTTGGCTATATTAAAGGGTAAAAATTCTTTCTGTCTTTGCAATCTTTTAGCAGATTGCCTGTAATATGCATCACATCATAGTTTAATGCTTATCCAATAATAAAACAGTTTTCTCTCCTGTTTTTGTGGAGAAGTTTTTTGGGTTAACAGATTTTATTTTTAATTATATTTCCTCAACATATGGTATGTGAATCATATCTTAATAAAGCTGTTATTTTAAAAATGAAGGCTATAGTGCCTCATTTTGCTCTCTTTAATTTATAATATAATTGTCAAATATTTCCTCTACATACAGTGAGAGCCACATTAGACACTTATGATTTTTGCTTCACCCAAAACCATAATTTAGAAAACTCAATAGGAAAAGGAAAGTCTATTTAATTTTATTTAACCATATATTTTCTCTTTTTGTTTTTCCTTCTGATGTTCCAAGATTCCTTTCACCATGTCGTTAGTCAGGTCCTATATTAGTTGTTTCAAGCTGCCATAAAAAATACTGTAGACTGGATGGCTTAAACAACAGAAATTTATTTTCTCACAGTTCTGAAGACTGGGAGTCAGTCTGAGGTTAGGATATCAGCATGGCCAAGTTCTTGTGAGAGATCTGTTCCTGGCTTACAAACGGCTGCCACCTTGCTATGTCTTCATGTGGCAGAGAGAGAGAGAAGGAGACAGAGATTGAGAGAGAGCAATCTTCTTCAATCTTTTTATAAGGCCACAGTCCTATCATATTAGAACACCACCCTTATGACCTCATTTAACCTGAATAACCTCCTTAAAGATTTTTCACCAGATAAATTCTCATTGAGGGTTAGAGATTAAACATACATATTTGGGAGAGACACAATTTAGTCCATAGCAGATTCCAAGGCCCCTGGCCAGTCTGCCTTCTTCTCTCAGCTATCAGTATTTTCTTATGTTTGTTTTATATGTAATGTCCAGGGGTTTTAGTTGTGCTTAATGAAAATAAAAGGGAATAGTGTATCTACTGCATTTTTCCAGAAGCAGAAGTCCACCCAGGAATAATTTTGAGTTCTACACTACACTTGAACTCGTGAAATGTCAACACCAGGAGACTGAGGAAGAATATATTAATAATGTAATGCCTATAGCAGTCACACACACAAAAGTCTATACAGATATATGCACTTTAAAAAAATGGATGATTAAAAATAGAATTCTAAAAAAAATGTTCAGCAAATCTGGAGCCAGGAGAGAGAAAACAAACAGAAAATGAAAAATAAAACGGCAGATTTAAGCCCTACATGTCAATAATTACAGTAAATATAAATAATCTAATATACCTTTAAAAGACAGAGATTGTCAAAGTGGATTTGAAGAATGACCCAACCCTAATATGGACCTATTGTATAGCACAGGGAACTCTACTTAGTACTCTGTAATGTCCTATATGGGAAAAGAATCTAAAAAAGAGTGGATATATGTATATGTATAACTGATTCACTTTGCTGTACACTTGAAACTAACACAACATCGTAAATCAACTATACTCGAATAAAAAATTTTTTTAAATGACCCAACCGTTTCTTGACTTCAAGTATCTCATTATATATATATGTATATATATATATATACATATATATGTATATATACATTATATGTATAAATATACATTATATGTATATATATCATTATATGTATATATATACATTATATGTATATATATACATATATATGTATATATATACATATATATGTATATATATATGAATGGAATGCAAATAATCAAAAACAAGTGTGAGTGGCTATATTAATATCAGAAAAGTAGACTTAAGACAAAGAAAATATCAAAGATAGGGACAGGACATTACATAATGACAAAAAGATTAGTCCACCAAGAAGAAGATATAGCAATTCTGAATGTGTGTATGCCAAACAAGAGAACCACAAAATATATGAATCAAAAACTAATAGAACAGAAAGGACAAATATACAAATCCAAAATTATAATTAGGGACTTCAGTACCCCTGGATCAACAATCACTAGGTTGACAAAACATAAAATCAGCAATGATATAGAAGAACACAACAATACCATCAACTAAAAAGATCTAATTTACATTTATGGAGTATTTCACCATGCAACCTCAAAATACACATTCTTTTCAAGCATCCATGAAATATATACCAAAGTAGAAGATATCCTGGGTCACAGAACGAACTTTAACAAAATTAAAGTAATTGAAATAATACAGAGTGTGTTCTCTGTCCATGGTGGAATCAAACTAGATATCAAATAGAAATATAACAGGAAAAATTCCAAATACTTGGAAAATAACCAACATGCTTCTATGAGGAAGTCTTTTTTTTTTTTAATTGAAGAATAGTCGATTTACAATTTATATTAGTTTCAGTTGTAAAACATAATGATTCCATATTTTTATAAATAATACTCCATTTAAAGTTTTTATAAAACATTGGATATATTCCCTGGGCTGTAAATATATCCTTGTAGCTTATTTATTTTATACATAGTAGTTTGTACCTCTTAATCCCCTACCAGTATCTTGTCCCTCCCCCCTTTCCTCTCCCCACTGGTAACCAGTAGGTTGTTCTCTATATCTGAGAGTCTGTTCCTGTTTTCTTATATTCATTCATTTTATGTTTTAGATTCTACATATAAGTAATAACCTACAGTATTTGTCTTTCTCTGTCTGACTTATTTCAATAAGCGTAATACCCTCCAAGTCCATCCATGTTGAGCAAATGGCAAAATTTTATTCTTTTGTAAGGGTGAGTATATATATATATATATATATATATATAATAATGTTAAGATGTTATATATATAATATAATGTTAAGATGTTATATATATATAACACCTTCCTTATCCATTCATTTGTTGATGGACACTTGGGTTACTTCCATATCTTGGCTATTGTAAATAATGTTGCTATGAACATTGGGGTGTATATATCTTTTTGAATTATTATTTTTGTTTTCTTGGGATATATACCCAGGAGTGAAATTGCTGGGTCATATGGAAGTTCTATTTTTAGTTTTTTGAGGAACCTCCTTACTGTTTTCCATAGTGGCTGAACCAATTTATATTCCCACCAACAGTGTAGGAGGGTTCCATTTTCTCCACATCCTCCCCAACATTTGTTATTTGTGGGCTTTCTGATGATAGCCATTCTGACAGGTGTGAGGTGACATCTCATTGTGGTTTTAATTTGCATTTTTCTTGGGCATCTTTTCATGTGCCTGTTGTCCATCTGTATATCTTTTTTGGAAGAATGTCTCTTCAGGTCTTCCGCCCATTTTTATTTTGTTAAGTAATTTTTATTGGAGTATAGTTGCTTTACAATGTTATGTTAGTTTCTACTGTACAGCAAAGTGAATCAGCTATACGTATACATGTATCCCCTTTTTGGGGGGATTTCCTTCCAATTTAGGTCACCACAGACCATTGAGCAGAGTTCCCTGAGATATACAGTAGGTTCTCATTAGTTATCTATTTTATACATAATATCAATAGTGTATATATGTCAATCCCAATCTCCCAATTCATCCCACGCCCCCTTTCCCCCATTGGTGTCCATACGTTTGTTCTCTACGTGTGTGTCTCTATTTCTGCTTTGCAAATAAGATCATCTGTAACATTTTTCTAGATTCCATATACATGTGTTAATATATGATATTTGTTTTTCTCTTTCTGACTTACTTCACTTTGTATGACAGTCTCTAGGTCCATCCACGTCTCTACAAATGACCCAATTTCATTCCCTGTAATGGCTGAGTAATATTCCATTGTATATATGTACCACATCTTTTTTATCCATTCCTCTGTTGATGGACATTTAGGTTGCCTCCACGTCCTGGCTATTGTACATAATGTTGTAATTATTAGAGAAATGCAACTACAGTGAGGTATAACCTCACACTGGTCAGAATGGCCGTCATTAAAAAATCTACAAACAGTAAATGCTGGAGAGTGTGTGAAGAAAAGGGAACCCTCTTGCACTGTTGGTGGGAATGTAAATTGATACAGCCACTATGGAGAACAGTATGGAGGTTCCGTAAAAAACTAAAAATAGAACTACCATATGACCCAGCAATCCCACTACTGGGCATATAACCAGTGAAAACCATAATTCCAAAAGACACATGCGCCCCAATGTTCACTGCAGCACTATGTTCTCCCCTTTTTTTTTCTTTTTTTTTTTGTGGTACGTGGGCCTCTCACTGTTGTGGCCTCTCCTGTTGCGGAGCACAGACTCCGGATGCGCAGGCTCAGTGGCCATGGCTCACAGGCCTAGCCACTCCACGGCATGTGGGATCTTCCTGGACCAGGGCATGAACCCGTGTCCCCTGCATCGGCAGGTGGACTCTTAGCCACTGTGCCACCAGGGAAGCCCCTGCCCATTTTTAAATCAGGTTGTTTGTTTTTTGATATTGAATTGTATGAGCTGTTTATATATTTCATATATTAACCACTTATCAATCATATCATTTGCAAATATTTTCTCCCATTCAGTAGGTTGTCATTTCATTTTGTCTATGGTTTCCTTTGCTGTGCAAAAGCTCTTAATTATGTCTCCATTATTTATTTCTGCTTTTGTTCCCTTTCCCTTAGGAGACAGATCCAAAAAAAATTTGCTACAATTTATGTCAAAGAGTGTTCTGCCTTTGTTCTCTTCTAGGAGTTTTATGATTTCCACTCTTACATTTGGGTCTTTAATCCATTTTGAATTTATTTTTGTATATGATGTGAGAAAATATTCTAATTTTATTCTTTTACATGCAGTTTTCCAGTTTGCTCAGCACCACTTATTGAAGAGACTTGTGTTTCTTTCTCTCTGTTTTTTGTGTATCTATTGTGGATTTTTTGATTCGTGTTTAACTTGGGGTTCATATATGTTGAACTAAAACTATATCTACTCAAACTGATAGTCATTTAAGTTAAAACACATTCTAAAAGACCTACATTTTTTTACTCCTCCCACACATTTTGTGTTTTTGATGTCATATTTTACATCTTCATGTTTATCCCTTAACTGTTTGTTGTAGTTATAATTGGTTTTACAATTCTTCTCTTTTAATCTTCATGCTATCATTTTTTTTAAACATCTTTATTTGAGTATAACTGTTTTACAATAGTGTGTTAGTTTCTCCTTTACAACAAAGTCCATGTCCTGGCTATCGTAAATAGAGCTGCAATAAACATTTTGGTACGTGACTCTTTTTGAGTTATGGTTTTCTCAGGGTATTTGCCCAGTAGTGGGATTGTGGGGTCGTATGGTAGTTCTATTTGTAGTTTTTTAAAAACCTTCATACTGTTCTCCACAGTGGCTTTATCAATTTACATTCCCACCAGCAGAGCAAGAGTGTTCCCTTTTCTCCACACCCTCTCCAGCATTTAATGTTTCTAGAGTTTTTGATGATGGCCAATCTGACCGGTGTGAGATGATATCTCA
>NC_041234.1:17830880-17851038 GCF_002837175.3 Physeter macrocephalus | reverse complement strand
AGGCTGTGTTCAGGCAGCCAACCCCAGTCCTCTCCCTGCGATCCGACCTCCGAAGCCCGAGCCTCAGCTCCCAGGCCCCGCCCGCCCCGGCGGGTGAGCAGACAAGCCTCTCGGGCTGGTGAGTGCTGGTCGGCACCGATCCTCTGTGCGGGAATCTCTCCGCTTTGCCCTCCGCACCCCGCTGCTGGGCTCTCCTCCGCGGCTCCAGAGCTTCCCCCTCCGCCACCCGCAGTCTCCGCCCACGAAGGGGCTTCCAGTGTGTGGGACCCTTTCCTCCCTCACGGCTCCCTCCCACTGGTGCAGGTCCCGTCCCTATTTTTTGTCTCTGTTTTTTCTTTTTTCTTTTGCCCTACCCAGGTACGTGGGGGAGTTTCTTGCCTTTTGGGAGGTCTGAGGTCTTCTGCCAGCGTTCGGTGGGTGTTCTATAGGAGAAGTTCCACGTGTAGATGTATTTCTGATGTATCTGTGAGGAGGAAGGTGATCTCCGCGTCTTACTCTTCCGCCATCTTCTCGTGTTGATGACCATAAATGATTTTATTTGTAGGATTTCTCTTTCATTCTGTCAGTATATCACTACCAAATAAAGTGGTTGATTTTCAATTCACAAATATAATTATTCAAATCATGTTTTATTAAAATCCTAGATAAATGAAGTAAACATTTTCCCATTACTAAAGTGAGGCTCAGTAAGTTGAAAAATTTCGTAAGATTTCATAGTTGCTAACTTCAGAGTTAAAACTGCCTCAAATCTTTTGATATCTAGTCTTGTGTGCTTTTCAATAATTTAAAACTTGAGTTTTTCCTGTTTAAGTCATTAATACTTCTGGAATTTATTCTTGTGTGTAGCAGGAAGTAAAACTCTGTTATTCCTTAACAGTCATGTTTACCATCATCATTGTTTGAAATATCCATAGTTTTCCAGTGATTTCCATATGACTTTTGCCATATTTTGAGTTGCCATGTTGCTATTGGATATGCTTCCAGGCTATTTTTATTCTGTTCTTTTGACTAAGTGTTACAACCCCTGTGCTAATGGCACACGGTTTTAATTACTGTAGCTTTATAGCAATACTTACTAATAGTAGGATAGTCTTAGTCCTTATTCATCAACAAGTTGACTGTTGCTACTCTTAGATATTTATTTTACCCTTATGCCGTTTAGAATCCATTAGGCAAGTTCCGTAAACCTCTTGTTGAGATTTTTTAAATGAAATTACGTTAAATTTAGAGGTTAACTTAGAAAGAGTTGGCTCTTACATTGGTGTCACAATGAACATGACATAGCATTTTCATTTAATAAGCACCTTCATTTTCCAAGTAAGTTTTCCATGATATGTAACAGACTGATCTCTCATTTCTACTTCAGTAATGGTAATGGTGGTAACAAATGCATAGGGGTTCTCTTGAAATAAACCCAACAGCTGTAATTTGGCTTTCTTAGAGAATAAACAGCTTACTTTCTCAAATTAACGAGAATCAATTGCTGTTCTTGGTTATTTGAACTTAGTTCCCGAATCTTTCTAAAACTTAGTAATAATTATTAAAATGGGACATACTTTTCCCTGAATATCTGGACTTTATATTTTCCAAATTAAAATATATTTTATGGTATTGATATTTTAACTTCAAAATAGCCCACAGTTTTTACACAAATGTGGGTGTAGATATGTACATACATATACACTTGCTATTACACTTTTAAGAGCACTTATTACTTAGGAAAACACAAATTATTGAAAAAATGCAATATACACTTCCAGAGAGTCCTTTGACATTAAAGTGATTGTCTATTGTGCTCTATACCATCTTTTCTATAGATTTGTCACATAGATTGTATCATTATGATATTACCAACTTTAGACTCCTGTAGATAATTCTAGTTCCAAGCATTGCAAAAGAAAGCAAACCATCCTTCAATTACACTACACTCTTTTCTTTAAGGGATACTCTTAATTGTTTTTGAATTTTTTTTTTGTATGCTTTTGATGTTTAGATTACTGTTATATTTATTATCTTCTTTAATCAATAAAAAATGATATGAGGCATTATTCCAATTGCACAAATAAAAAATTAGGGGCTTAAAGATTGAGTAATTAGCCCAAGGCAATACAGCTAATAAGTGGAAGAGACTAGAAAACTCTGTTATGTTTGACACCAAAATCCATATTATTAAGTACTTTTGTATACCATTCCAAGAATAATGAGGGAAAAATAATCTAAAAAAACTAATGGTTATATGTTGTTTATGCACTTACTGATTTGAGAGACTATTTGAAGTTGAAATTGACATTTTTGTTGCTTGCATGAGCACATGTTCATTGACACTGAAAGACCCTGACAAAACTTCAGGCTCTCAGGGCCATCCATCACTATTCATGCATTTCTTAAACCAAAGTTAACATGTGTGGGAGAGAGCAACTATCCCAGAAGACAAGTAAAAACTTATTAAACCAGAAATATTTAAAACTAATAACCTCAATATGAGTAATATACTTGAATGTCTGAGTTAAGTGTGCTTTGGAGCATTTTGATTATTATGTTTTTTTATAGAGAAGGAAGACTTGAAAAAGTATATTTCATTAGTTATGGAACATACTGTGAGTAGGTAGACTTAAATGTCATAAGTTCTCACATAAGAAGAATCAATCAATTTAATTCTAGAGTGAAATAAGGATGGAATAATTTCAATTATTCCTGAAGAACTAGAAGTAATTACCAAAACTAATTACATTGGTCTGGCCTGAGGTTAACAGCTGGCAAAGAGTGACACTTGGCTCTCTGCAAAAGACAAGCAATTATAAATGTTTGCTTGAACTCATTGTGAATGGATTTTATAAAAATCAAATTTAAGTTAATATGCACAGAGTTCTGAGTAAACACTTCAATGGATAATATGTGAAATTTTAGGATCAGGGTATTGGGTGTGTTATGGATTGGTAGCAAACAAAATCATACACTGAGTAAAAGGTTAACTTTCCAATTTAATTTTCTCAAGGTACAAGTTCTTATCAGATGTGAAGTGGCAGCTTAGGGTAGAAGCAGATGCAGCAGTTTTCAGCATAACTTATCTTGGTCCCCAGAGTCCCTAACAAAATGAACACGGATGCTGGTGACATGGATTGTGCAAGGTAAGATCAATTCTTGCTATCACACTGCCCCTTTTGATTCAGGTCTTGAGTCACCAACAGAAATAACTTACACCAACAAGTGAAACACTGCTGTTTAAGGAAATTTTTATTAACCTTGTGCTCTCTCTGTTCTTGGATCAAATTCAGCATCAGAAAGGGAATGCACTTTCCTAAAGGAAGACCATAGGCTTTCCTTGAGCAATATTTCTAATCCCAGCCTTCTGGTGTTCTGAAGAAGTCCATTCCCCTCCCCACTGGCTGATTTAATGGTCTTTTATCTTTTATCTGGAGATTGTCTGAAAGACAGCTGGGTGACACATGGCACTGTTAGCTAAACAAAGCAGAAAAATTAAACATTTTTTATTTCAAAAAGGCCTACTGATGTTTCAAATTGATATATATGTTTACTTAGAATTTTTGTTGTGTTCTAATACAAATTCTTTTTAGTCTAATTGTTTGAGTGACAGTTCTCTCTTTGTCTACTAACTTTGATGGACCACATAGTTTCTGTGATAGATCTTAATGAAAAGGTCAAAGAATACAGGTACAGTGTTGAGACTGGCTGCTTCTAACTGTAATGAAGACCATAAAGAAAGAAAATTATAAGTTCACTGTTTTTTAAATTCCCAGCTCATGGCACCATTATCATTAGTCCTCAAAAGATTTTAACTCAAAGATTTCAGATTAGCACAAGCAAAAATCATGTACAAAGTCTATTTCTGTGGGTTATTGAATTACAATACAGATTGATTGCATAGCCTCACCATGTTTCTTAAGTGAAAGATATAGGGATAAAAATAGGACTCTGAAAAATAAGATGGTGCTATTTGGGAGGATTTGGAGGTACTCTGAGTGCCTTGCTTAGCCTCCCTTGCTAATGTTCCAGTTTTTTTAGCAGCTTTATTCAGATTTACTTCACATACCATACAATCTACCTAATCAAAATATACAATTTGATGTGAATATTCAACAATGATATGTGCAAAATCACCACAGTCAGTTTTAGAACATTTCCATCTCTTCTTTTAAAAAGAAACCATGTATGAGGTATCTGGAGTAGTCAAACTATTAGAAAATAGACTGGTTTTGCCTGGGGCAGAGGAAGGGGGAAGAGATAGTTGTTTTCTAATGGACATCAATGGATATAGAATTTCAGTTTTACAAGATGAAAAAGTTTTAGAGATCTGTTGCACAACATTGTGCATGTAGTTAACACCACTGTGCTATACATTTAAAATGGTTAAAGTGGTAAATTTTTGTGTTATATGTTTCTTACCACAGTAAAAAACGAAACCATGTACCCTTTAGCTATTACCCCTCTATTCACCCATCTCCCCAAGCCTTAAGCAGCCACTAGTCTACTTTCTGTGTCTATAGGTTTGTCTACTGTGGACATTTAATATAGAAGGAATCATATAACATGTGTTATTTTATAACTGGATTAGCATAATGTTTTGAAGTTTCATCTATGTGGTAGCGTGTATCAGTACTTAATTCCTTTTAATGACCGAGTAATATTTCATTATATGGATTTACCACTTTTGTTTATCCATTTATGAGTTTATGGATATTTGAGTTGTTTCCACTTTTTCACCAAGATAAATAATACTGCCATGAATGTTAATTTCTCTTGGATCTATAGCTAGGAGTGGAATTGCTGGGTCATATGGTAACTCTATATTTGACTGTTTGAGAAACTGTCAGATTTGTTACATTCTCACCTGCAGTGGATGATGGTTCCCATTTTTTCACATCCTAACCAACACATATTATTTTCCCCTTTTTGGATTATACCCATCATAGTGGGTGTGAAGTGGTATCACATTGCGATTTTGATTTGCATTTCCCTGGTAACTAATAATGTTGAGCACCTTTCTGTATGTTTATTGGCCTTTCTTATATCTTCTTTGGATAAATATTCATTCAGATTCTTTGCAATTATTTATCTATTTATTTATTTTAAAATATTTTTATTGAATGCAAGATTCTTTAAATTCTATAGTGCTTTACAGTTTTCAGAAGTTTCTGGGGTTGACATATATACATTAATATGTATAAAATGGATAACTAATAAGAACTTGCTATATAAAAAATAAATACAATAAAATTCAAAAATTCAAAAATAATTTCAAAAGTTTCATACACATTATTTCATATAATCCCATAAAAACCCTTTTTTCCCCCACCCTTGTATTGCCCCTCCCCACTTCCCTCTCCCCACTGGTAATGACTAGTTTGCTCTCTGTATCTGTGAGTCTGCTTCTTTTTTGTTTTATTCACAAGTTTGTTGCATTCTTTAGATTCCACATATAGGTGATATCATGCAATATTTGTCTTTGTCTGACTTACTTCACTTAGCATAATGTCCCCCAAGACCATCCATATTGCTGCAAGTGGCAAAATTTCATTCTTTTTATGATTGAGTAGTATTCTATTGTATATATATACCACATCTTCTTTTACCATTCCTCTACTGATGGACACTTAGTTTGCTTCCATACCCTTGGCAATTGTAAATAATACTGCTATGAACATTAGGATGCATGTATCTTTTCAAATTAATGGTTTTCTTTTTGTTTTTTTTTGAGTTGTTTTGGATATTAACCTAGGAGTGGAATTGCTGAGTCATAGATAGTTCTATTTTTAGTTTTTTGAGAATCCTCCATACTGCTTTCCACAGTGGTTGCATCAATTTACGTTCCCACCAACAGTGTATGAGGGCTCCCTTTTCTCCACATCCTTGCCAACATTTGTTATTTGTGTTCTTTTGATGATAACCATTCTGACAGGTAAGGTGATAACTCATTGTGGTTTTGATTTGCATTTCCCTGATGATTAGTGATATTGAGCATCTTTTCATGTGCCTGTAGGCCATCTGCATTTCCTCTTTGGAAAAATTTTTATTTAGTTCTTCTGCCCATTTTTTAATCTAGTTTGTTTTTGTTTTTGTTTTTTGTATGTTGAGTTGTATGAGCTGTTTGTATATGTTGGATATCAATCCTTTATCGGTCATATCATTTACAAATATCTTCTCCTATTCAGTTGGTTGTCTTTTCATTTTGTTGATGGTTTCCTTTGTTGTGCAAAAGCTTTTATGTTTAATTAGATCCCATTTGTTTAGTTTTGCTTTTGTTTCCCTAATAGATTAAAGACCTTAATGTAAGACTGGATACTATAAAACTCCTAGAGGAATAGGCTTCCCTGGTGGCGCAGTGGTTGAGAGTCCGCCTGCCGATGCAGGGGACACCGGGAAGATCCCACATGCCGCGGAGCGGCTGGGCCCGTGAGCCATGGCTGCTGAGCCTGCACGTCCGGAGCCTGTGCCCCGCAACGGGAGAGGCCACAACAGTGAGAGGCCCGCGTACCGCAAAAAAAAAACCAAAACAAAACAAAAAAAAACTCCTAGAGGAAAACATAGGCAGAACACTCTTTGACATAAATAACAGTAATATTTTTTTGGATCTGACTCTTTGCAATTTTGAAATTGTACCGTTTTTCTTTATTATTAATGAGCTGTATGAGGCTTTTATATATACTAGATAACTGTTGCTTATCAGATATGTGATTTGCAAATATATTTTTTTCCATCCTGTGTGTTGCCTTTTCGCTTTTTGATGGTGTTCTTTGAAGCACAAAAGTTTTTAACTTTGATGAAGCTCATTTTATTTATTTATACATATATATGTATTTAATTTAGTGTTTGTGCTTTTGGTGACATATCTAAGACTCCATTGCCAAATCCAAGGTCATGAAGATTTACCCCTATGCTTTCTCCTAAGTGTTTTGTAGTTTTAGCTCTTACTTATATGTCTTTGACCTATTTTGAGTTAATTTTTGTATATGGTAGGAGGTAAGTGTTCAACTTCATTCATTTGTATGTGGCTGTCCAGTTGCCCCAGTACCATTTGTTGAAAACACTATTCATTCTCCATTGAATGGTCTTGGTAAACTTGTTGAAAATCAGTTGAATATAGACATGTGAGTTTATCTCTGGACTATTAATTACATTCCATTGATCTATCTATATATCCTAATCTAGTACAACACTATCTTGATTACTGTTACTTTGTAATAAGCTTTGAAGTTTACAAGTGTGAGTGAACCTTTGTTATTCTTTTTCAAGTTTATTTTGGCTATTTTGGGTCCTGTGCAATTTGGTATAAACTTTAGAATCAATTTATTAATTTCTACAAAGAAGTCAGCTGGATTTTGATAGGGATTGCCTTGAAATCATAGATAAATGTGGGGAGTATTGACAATTAACAATATTAAGTCTTCTAATCTATGATCATGTTATACCATTTATTTAAATCTTTTAAAATTTCTATTCCCAATATTTTGTAGTTTAGAGGGTACAAGTTTTGCACTTCTTTTGTTAAAGTTATTCCTAAACATTTTATTACTTTTGATGCTATTATAAATGGAATTTTTGTTAATTTCATTTAAAATTTTTCATTACAAATGTATAGAAATGTTATTGATTTTCATATATTGATATTTTATTCCGTATCTTTGCTTAACTTGTTTATTAGTTCTGAAAGCCTTTTATTGTATTCCTTGGAATTTTTCTATATACAAGATCATGTCATTTGCAAATAGAGATAGTTATATGTCTTTCTTTCCAATTTGGATGTCTTTGTGTTTATTTTTCTTGTCTAATTGCCCTGGCTTATACCTCTCATACAAGGTTGACTAGAAGTGGCAACTGTAGGCATCATTGTCTTGTTCTTATTTTCAGTGGGAATAGCTTTAACTGTTATATCATCAAGTATGATGCTAGCTGTGGATATTTTATAGGTACCCTTAAACAGGTTGAAGCAATACCCTTCTATTCCTGACTTGTTGAGTTTCTGTTTTTAATCATGAAAGGGTTTTGGATTTTGTCAAATGCTTTTACTGAAATAATTAAGATGATCAGGGTTTTTTTTGTTTATTCTGTTGATAAAGTGTATTACTTTAATTGATTTTTGTATGTTGAACCATCATTGCATTTTGGGATAAATCCCATTATTTGTTAGGTATATTTGGATTATAGTGTTGTCCAAGTCTTTTATTTTATTGTTTATCTTCTATATAGTTGTTCCATCCATTATGGAACATGGGGTACTGAAGTTTCAACTATTGTTGCTGAATTGTCCATTTCTCCTTTCATTTCTGCCAGTTTTTTCTTCATCTTTTTGGTATTGGGTTAGCAGATGCGTATATGTTTACAATGACTATATCTTTGTGATGGATTGACCCTTTTATCATTATAAAACAAGCCACTTTACCTTAAGTAATATTTTTAATGTCTATTTTATTTATTATTTGTATTACTACCACTGTTCTCTTGTGGTTGCTATTTGCATGTTATATCTTGGTTCCAGAACCCACAGTAGCCTATGGGGCACTGTGCTACTTTGTTAGTAGTGGAATGTGTAAGATGAAAGCATTTGTTCTTCGTGTTGGAGAAGAAGCCTCAACATGCCCCAAACGAATGGACCCTTTCAAACTTTACTGATATGCCAGGAACTTGAATCCTCATGGAGTTTATCTTCTACCCTGTGGAGGGCATATGCCTTATAAGCACCTCCAAAGTACTTGCCACTTTTTAATAATCTAGTCCAAATAACATGATATTATTGATATAGGTGACCAATATGGTGTTTTGCAGCATGTCCAGATGGTCCAGTCCTACTTTGACCATTTTATAACAGCGGGTAGGAGAGCTTCGATTCCAAATAAAAGTGAACTCTTTCTGATAGGGATGAAAGAGAATGCATTCTCCAGATTAATGGCCACGTGTACTGTGACTATGTTAATCTGGTTTAGCAAGTATACCTGTATGAACAACTACAATTAGGGCTGATACTTGGTTGAATTTGTTATAGTTCACTAACACATCATCTAGAATCTGTCTGGGTGTTGAGGGTCCAGACTGTTGAATAACTTGAAATATGATGGGAACCACAACAACTGAAACCTTTATGTGTGTGTGTATATATATACATATATATATATATATATGTATATATATGGTGCTTATCACTTGCATTCCCCCCGGATGTTTTATATATGCACTTATATGAGCATATATCTGTGTCTATATCTATGTATTTTACTATCTCAGATGGCTTGTTGGAGGGAGGTGGTGGAGGAAGTTTTATAGGCCCCTCAGTCTAATAGGTCTTACTCCTGAGGGAAGAAAAAAAAACTAATATGGGATTTATGCCAATGCCCAAGTATGTCCATTTATATCATACATTTGGGGAGTAAGAAAATGACTGTTAGGTGGGTCCTTGAACTTAGTGAACATTCTAAGCCTGAATGGGACAGAACTTCATTTATTACCTGGTCCCTATATACTCCTTCTGCAACAGAGGTTGTGTGATGATATATCAGGTCTCCAAGTATCAATAAAGACTCAGTCCTCATGTCCAAGAGTACGTGAATTATTTGAACGTTTCTTTTCCCAGTGCACAATTACCTAAGTAAAAGGACATAGGTCTTTTGGGGGAAAGGCCTAGGAGAATAATTACTGTATTCCCTTGTTACAGAAGCCTTTATTCTGGCAACCAGATTCTCCTTCAGTCAAGGGGTTTTTGTTGTAAAAACTGGTTCTGCTTCAGGAACTAGGCAAAGAATCATGACCTGTAGTGGGTCTGTCTCTTGATTATCCATCTTTTATTTATCGTAGTTTTATAAATTGGTCAATGACCTTATTTGCTGTTCATCTTTCTTGCCTCTAAGGATGTCACACTCCAATAACTATCTCTATAAATCTCTGTAGATCAGGCCACCCTTGCTGTCACTCTGACTTTGCTGTTTATTCAAATAATTGTGCCAACCTTGCCTCTGATGTTTAAGCACCATCACGTGGTCTCTTATTTTGGAAGCTGTCGTCCTCGTTGTTTCAGGTAGGTCATTTCAGTAACAGAATCTCCTGGCATTAGCCTTGGCTGATGAGGATAGCTACCACTGAGATTCACAGTGATACAGTTGCCTATCTTACTAGAGCATTCCTTGCTGCTCTGATAAACAGAATATTATCTGGGCTCCTCATATAACAAGATTATCTGGTGATATTCCCATCCTTATATAGCACACCACTCTAGCATGTCCTCTTCTCAGAGACTTTGATACCTTCTTCCTCTCTCTGTCATGGCAGTTCTATTTCATTTCCTGTGACCCAAGTGAACTTTTCCAAACTTCTAAGAGTCATGTTAGCAGCAAGTTAGTACCTTTTCCAGGGTCCTCCATAGGATGTTAAATTATATACTCTGGGAAATATATTCTTTCTTATTCAAGTTTATGTCGAGCCCTCCTATACCCTTCATCTAGCACAATCAGGATATAGTTCAAGAAGTACCTTTCTGGCTCTTTCTGGTATATATTGCCTAGACCATACAGCCATGCAGCTCCTTTGGGATATGTTCTTTCTTCTGCAGGAGACCCAGCATTTCTCTGGCCAGGTCTTAATAAAACTTAACTCCAGTTTTTGGTTTAGTGGCCAGCCTGAGTGGTAGAGATAAATTCTGAAGGGGACAACTGTTGCTTGCAAAGCAGAGGCCTCTGTATAATCATCAAGGGAAGTGGGATTGATAGGCTTTAACAGGAAAGAGTGAACCTCTTCTGCATGCCCAAAGGATTCAAGGGAATATGGAGATTAAAGGTTTTCAAGTGCATCAATTTAGATGTCTCCCATATCATACTTAGGGTCCAACTCTTTTCAGTGAGGGGCTTGACCCTGGCACAGCAGACTTGTTTGGGTTGAGAAGTCAAATATACCTCAAGCTCTGCTACTCTTGGCTGTAGGTTCAGTGCTAAACTTGTTCTCCCCTCTTCTAGCAGGAAATGAAATACTTTTTTAATGCTGCTAATAAGGCCCTTTTAGTTTCACACTTACCCTTCAATTGTGTTAATTACTCTCAGCCTTTTGTTGTGTCTCTTTTAATAATTCATTGCCCCCTTGAGGCTTCCCTGGTGGCGCGGTGGTTGCGCGTCCGCCTGCCGATGCAGGGGAACCGGGTTCACGCCCCGGTCTGGGAGGATCCCACATGCCGCGGAGCGGCTGGGCCCGTGAGCCATGGCTGCTGAGCCTGCGCGTCCGGAGCCTGTGCTCCACGACGGGAGAGGCCACAGCAGAGGGAGGCCCGCATACCACACACACACACAAAAAATAATAATTCATTGCCCCAGAAACAGCCATCTACTTCCACTATTCTTATAACTATTATTTCGTCTATACTTATCATATGCCTGATACATTACCCTAGTTAGGGCATGTCCTTCTATGGTACATCATTCCAGTTCACCATGAGTGAAAGTTGTAAACACTGGCATGCCTCCATGTGCCAGGTGCTATCGGTGTTCCATCTTCCACCAGTGATGTTCTCCTTGCTAAATGAGCTGCAGGTGATCCCTTCCAAAATACCACCTTAGTATCTGCTTTCTGGCAATAATCCAGGCACCAGGCTTTGCAATTCAGGTCCCCTAGAAAGGAGACTGTGAGATGGAGATTACCACTCAGGAATTACTCTTACTATTATTGTCTGTGGAGGGCTGAACTAAGTAGAATTTAGCAGAGGAAGAAGGTAGGCTGTGATGCGGTCACAACAAAGAACAAAGTCAATCCCAAAAGCAGCTCTGAGGGATGAGCCCTCCACGGTAGACACGAACTGGGAAAGGAAACCAGGCCTTTATATTCTTGCCTTGACCAGTCATTGGATGTGAGCGTGACTTCAGACAAGGCAACACTCCTCAGTTGAGGGTAATAATAAGATGATGGACTCACCTGAAAGCTGTTAGCTACTGATATTCCCAAGAGCTGGGGAATGAGTGTTTTGGTATGGAAGATGAAGGATCTGGTGGCATCATCTGGTATCCGCTGCAGTACGTATTCAGAATTGTTATAGTTTTTGACAATTTTATTATTAAATGTGATTGTATCTGTATACCTACACCAGCTTTTGGAGTTAGTAATATTTAATTATAGCTTTATTCTATCTTTATACATTCAAACATTCCATTTTCTTTTAGTTTGTTTCTCTTTAAACAACAAACCTTAAAAAATGATCTATATAATGGTTAAAAGCTGAGAATTTTCTCATTCTCTCGTGTCCTGGAGTCTCACCTACCTCTCATATTGCTACTATGTTAATATTTTATAAATTTTAAGGCTGGTTTATTATGCATATGCTGTCTTTCCTCTTAGGCATGTATGTATATTTTTATTTCTTTATTCTTAAATAGCCAATTTAATAAAGATATTTGTTCAAAATTACTGCCATATGTCTTGCAGTAATAACTGGAGATTTTTTTCTCTTCTTTTTTAAATAATTTACTGAAAATTTGTTTTATGTGGGTTTTATGTAGCAAATTTTCTGTGGTCTTGTGATACCTAAAACTATTTTAATTATGATCTCACATTTTAATGATAATTTCATTGAGAATGACAAATTTCCTGTTTAAATTTTCTATTCTTTGAATCATTAAAAATCATCCATTATTTCATCTTGAAAATACTTTAGTTAAGGCCTCTAATGATATCTATGGATCTATTCCTTCTCACTAAAAGATCTTTACAAATTTTTCTTTGTCTTGGGTATTCAGTTTTACTAAATTGTAGTAAAACTTTGTTTTTCTTTATTAATCTCTGTCACTCAATGGATTTTTCAATCCGGCATTGTTTATTGCTCCTTTTAAATCTATAGATATATTTCAGAATTATATTTCATGAAATATATATGAAATATTTCTTCAAATATTTCTAATTTTTATTTTTCTTTATCCAGGATTCCTATTATTTGGATTTTGGAATTTCTACATCTTTCTTTCATATGTTTTTACCTTTCCTTTTATAATTTTAATTTTTTCTGTTTCCTGTCAGGAGAGTTTCTCAACCTGGTTTTTAAATTCACAAATGTTTCTTTAGTTGTGTACATCCTACTATGTATCTTGGGTCATCTACTGTTACATTTTCATATTAATATTTCCCCTTTGTTCTTTTATTACTAGTTCTTATTTTTCTCTTGTATTCCTAATATATTCCCTTATGTCTTTTACTACATTTATCTTGCTTATTTAGAAAGTTTAGTCCATCTGTACCCATTTTGCAGTTAATTTTTTTTTCTTTCAGTATAATTTTACTCCTCAAGTGTTTCATTGTTTTGGATTGTGAACTAATATTTCTATGGGGTACAACAGCTACTGTTTCTGATAAATGATATAGGTGAAATGCTTAAGGACCTACAGCTGCAGAGAATTCAAGGGGAAGAGAAGGATGGAGAAGTCAGAGGCACCAGAAAATTCCACTTAATCACTCCTCACACTGTCAAGAAATTCATCATATCTGAACTTCAAACCCTTAAGGAGAAGTAGTATTGGGAGGATGCTGTTTCCTATAGTACTGTATAATCCACTGAAACCTTAGAATAGAGAATTGTAGATTAACATGAAAATTACAGATACTTACTTACTCTAAACATTAGCATAAATTTCTGGTTTATTTTACCAAGGATTCCAAATTTCTCCGGAAATACAATGGCCGCAGATGCAGGATATTTAGCAAAGCCACTTTTGGCTTCCAGGGGACTTTGAAAGGACACGCAGTTTCCAGTGACACAGTTGTGCAAAATATCTTCACACCAGATCTGTAAGTTGAATTATTATTTTTATATTGCCATTTTATATTCAGCATGTGGATCTCCATTCAGGGAATATTCACATGAATAATACGGAATGTATGCTGATAATATTAAGTGCTGGGTTCCTTCAGTTTTGGATGAAAATCAACAAGGGAACATCCTTACGTGGGAAAACTATTAGAGTCTGTACTCACCCGTCCCTGAACAATATTTTGCATTCAGAATGCCATCACCTTTGAACGGTGTTTGCCCCTCAGTAGCAGTTACTAAAAATTTAAGGTGTTTCAGATATTCTTAAAGAAATAAGTTGTTTTAAAATTGATTTTTAAGAGTTTGTATTTATAAAAATGGTAAATTGAATGCCATTATTGTTAGTAAAATATTTAAACAGTCCGATTCTCTTATTTATTGAAAAAACATTAAAAAATCTTCTTTAAAAGCTACTCTTAATTAATTGTAAGAAATCATGTTTATCATGTGGAATAATAATCACTTACTGATGGAAATGGAAATGTTTACTCTTCAGCATTAAAATATGAAGTGTGGTTCATTTTAAAAATAATCAGCTTCAAATATTAGAATAACTTTTTAGTATAGTAGATATTGTTTTGTTAGATTCTTTGTTAGCTTTTTTCTTTTAAATGAGTCTGTGAAAACTTTACATTGAAAGGCTCTAAAATGATCACATTGCAGAACTTTCCAGTTTGTCGAACAAAGATTCTAGTCTCAAAGTAATTTGTGAAATTTCTCTTTTGGACATATGGGGGGTGCAGTGCAGGGGGAGCCAGTGATACATTCTTCGTAAGGTGCTCAGTGGTCTCCATCTCTCATTTTGTGAAATGAACCTGATTCACAGAAATAACCTAAGGTTGTGCAGAACTTTGCTTCCTGAAAATGTGAATGACGAAACTAGCACACATCACTGATTTAGATGTTATTTCCAAGGAACTAAAAAAATATTTTGAACAAAGGAATTTTCTTTAGAAGGGGTACAGAGCCTTCAGAGATGGCCTCTTTTAAGTACAGAACTTATTTTATATATAAACATTGGTATATATTTAAATATATGTCTCATGTCTTTATGATTATATATTGTATACAGTCAGAATGAAAAAAAGAGTTAAGGAAAAGTATGAGCATGTCATACATTTCATTTAAGAGAAATAAATCAGTTACTTTCAAAAATTTAAAATTTATTTGACTATTTAAATTACGTGACATCCAGGAAGAGACTAAGTAAAAAAAAGTGACCTTTTTAAAAAATATTCTTAATAACATTGATTATTTAGGAAATAATACATGCCTTTTACAGAGATTTTTTAAAATAAAGTACTGAAAATATTGTTTTGCTGGTACAAAAAAGGATATATTATTTATCTTTAATTACAAAAAATATGTGATACTTCCAAGGCAATAAGGAAAGCAACTCTTCAATGAACAAATTAAGTCGCTTTATATGCTGGAGATTGAGACCAGATGCCTTTTATGTCCTTAAATTACACAATCATGATCCTGTGCTGCTATATTTTGTGAGCAACAGACCTACGGATTTCCTGAATTGAATGAATCTATTACCATATTAGCATGGTAAAATCTCATTTTCAATTAGATGTTGTTGACTATATTATTCAGACTGCTTATACTGCTGTTTGATAAGGTATTAAAGCATGATTCAAACCAAAAAAAAGTTAAAGGCAATCCCAAAGAAATAGAAAATACATCATTTTTCCTTAATTTAAGATTCAGAAATCATATATGCTCTATTTTATCACTGTCTTTCACAAACAAGATCCTACACAACTTCCCTAAAATTTATGATGTAAATGTTGTTTTCAGTGTTCTGAATTTTGCTTCTATTTTCTTCTTTTTTCTAATTCAGTGTACTGACTTTTCAAGTTCCTTAGTTGTTTTAGCCCTCCTACTGTGTCATACTGTAGGCCCTGAAGAATTGGAAGTGTTTTGCCTAGCAATTGTTCTAAGGAATCACACCATAATGCCAATAAAAAAAAAAATCAACTGTCAAATAAATGCAGAAGTATTACTTTAATTCTGAATGACTTGCAGAATCTCCATGCAGGTAAAAATTATCTTACAATAGAAATTTCAATAAGAAATTTTATTGGAATAGAGTACATGATAGAAACAATATTTTTTAAAAGTACAATTTTTTTAACAAAATAAATCAGCTCCCAAACTGTTTATTTTAATACACTAAAAGAAACTTAATAACTTTGTTATTGTTAGGTAAGATCAACAGAAGCAACAAAGATATTAGATCAATAAGTAAGGTGGGTTTTTTTTAAGACTGATGTTATCATCAAAGCAAATTTCACTTTTGTTCAAATCAACCACATGTCACATTTAGTTCTGTCTTTTAGATACACTTGTAGAAACAGAATAAACTGCTTTCCTGTGGCTTTCATGTATGCCAAGACCCCACAAATATAGTGCTCTTCACACAACGCTGAGCTTACTACTCAAAGCCATGTGTCAGTTGATGAAATATGCTAAAAAATTTTAAGAACTGAGCATCCCCTTGAAACATCCATTAGTCACACTTCAGTATATAAAAATGAATAAACAAGCAAATAAATAAATAAAAAACATTAAGCTTATTCTATTTAGCAACAAACTAAATATATATGCTAATAAAATAGTAGTCTATTACAGAATCATTCTTGCTTTTGAACCCTGACAGAAGATAAATCTCAGTAATTTGAATAAATATTTACATTTACAGTAAGATGGATTAATCATTCCTTAAACTTCTTAACTTATTATCAAAGAAACGCAATAGGACATTTAACACAGAATTCCTCTTAATAATTAAATTGTTGAGTTACCGAAGCTTTATTTTTTAAATTTTTTTTTTTATAGAATACCAACAACCTTGCTAAAAAGGTAGGGAAAAATAAGTTAAGATAAATAGGTAGCTTATAAAGGCCCCTTGTCTATTATCGCTTGGGTAAGTAACAAGAGGCAAAGTGTCCTCCAATTGTCCTGGTTGGAGGTATTAACTTATTTTGTCACATTCAGAAGTTGAGAGGCACAGTCTTCAGGGGAAATCCTTCCAAGCAAGACTTAAAGTCCAGGAAAAGTTTTATATTCAGAAAGTTGCACATTCAGGATGAATTATAAAGACTTGAGCTTTATACAGAGGCTACACCAATACTAGCTGTGCTACCTAGCAGAGAAGACACTGACAAGGTTTATCAAGTAAATCAGTCCCTCTTGTCTGGCATAAATGAGATTCCAAGTTGACAGTGATTTTCCCAGGCTATGGTAGATATAATACATAATACATATAATACATAAAGAACAAATTTTTTAAATTGAAGTACAGTTGATATACAATATTACATAAGTTTCAGGTGTGCAATATAGTGATTCACAATTTTTAGAGGTTATACTCCATTTATAGTTATTATGAAATACTGGCTATATTCCCTGTGTTATACAATATATCCTTGTAGCTTATTTTATACATAGTAGTTTGTATCTATTCATCCACTACCCCTATATTGCCCTTCCCCCACCCTCTACCCACTAGTTTGAAAAACAAAATTTTTAAAGGTTCCAAATTGGTCTTGGTGATAGACAGCTCTCGGATAGCTTAGTGTGGGACCAGATTGGAATATATGGCCCAAATATAGCAGTTGTCAACTCAGTCAAACAGGATAGGGTGACCTACAGAGCCATACTGAAAACATTAATTTCCACATTGTAGGGACATGTGGAGTTTGAATAGGCTTGGATCAAAATTGACCCTTACAGTCACGGGTTCAAGTTTTCTAAGTACAATGTGGTCATGGGTTTTCAACCAGAAGAGTCTATGAATTACAGTAAATATTAATAATATTCAAAACAGTTCTTTTCACATATACCTGTTTATAGAGTTTGATAGGCTTTGTTTTATAGATCAATGGTCCTTCCAGTAGTGTGTGTCACTTGGCAATACCCATCCACACTGGAGAAGCCTTAAGCTAAGGAAGAATCCAGTTCTTCTAGACTAGGTCTGTCCACAAAGTGTCCTGATACCCAATTTCTCCATCTGAAGTCAGGACTCTGCTCCCAGGAGTGTCACTGGGATGTTGGAATACTCCTTCTATTATCCTTGGAATAGAAGGGCTACTGCTTCCAAGGAAAGGCATTTAATGACTAAATTATCTGCCCTGTGGCAGAAGAGGCCAAGCATACCACCCTAGCAATATGACAGCTTCAGAGCCAGCAGATTAAGTTTACCCTGTTCACTGATAGTGCTTAGAAGATGAGAAGCAAACAGCAGCTGTAAAGAAGTATGGTTAAATACTACCCTCATAGAAATCTCTATTAAACCACAAAGATTGGCAGTATAATAGGTTGAGGACAGTTCCACAGAGTCAACCAGAAATGTATTTGAAATGCTAGATAATTTTATATTGAGTCTGGAGATTATGCATATACATGGTAGGTCAAGGGCCAAACCCAATCCCTACTGAAGTTTATGAATGACATTTTTGTCCATTATTTTGCTGGACCACCAAAGATGTTTCCTAGGAGTGAAATGAATATTGTTGGTCATACGATTTATTATTCACAAGTAGGACACTTTTGAAAATGAATGGAGGCAATAAATTATCAACCAGAAAATCAGTTTTCTTATGTCAATGGACACATTAAAAATTTATTCAAACAAATTTTCAAAGGTAAAATTATTTATAAAAATAATATGTGCTCCTTAAATAAACATTTTTTAAATTTTTTAATTTATTTTTTATTGAAGTATAGTTGATTTACAAGGTTGTATTAATTTCACGTGTACAGCAAAGTGATTCAGTTATATATATATATATATATATATATATATATTCTTTTTCAGTTTCTTTTCCCTTATAGATTATTACAAAATATTGAGTATAGTTCACTGTGCTATACAGTAGGTCCTTATTGGTTATCTATTTTATATATAGTAGTGTGTACATGTTAATCCCAAACACCTAATTTATCCCTCCCCTCTTATCCCCTTCAGTAACCATAAGTTTGTTTTCTGTCTGTGGGTCTATTTGTCTTTTGTATATAAGTTCATTTGTATCATTTTTTTAAGAGTCCACATATAAGCGATATCATAGGATATTTGTCTTTCTCTGTCTAACTTAATTTACTTAGTATGATAATCTCTAGGTCCATCCATGTTGCTGCAAATGGAATTATTTCATTCTTTTTTATGGTTGAGTAATATTCCATTGTGTGTGTGTGTTTGTGTGTGTGTGTGTATACACCACATCTTCTTTATCCATTCACCTGTCAATGGACATTTATTATTTGTAGTCTTTTTGATGATGGCCATTCTGACCGGTGTGAGCTGATACCTCATTGTAGTTTTGATTTGCTTTTCTCTAATAATTAGTGAAGTTGAGCACCTTTTCATCTGCCTTTTGGCTATTAGTATATCTTCTTTGGAGAAATGTCCATTTAGATAGTCTGCCCATTTTTTGATTGGATTGTTTGTTTTTTTGATATTGAGCTGCATGAGCTGTTTGTAAAATATATTTTTGAGATCAATCCCTTGTTGGCTGCATCATTTGCAAATATTTTCTTCCATTCTGTAAGTTGTCTTTTTGTTTTGTTTATGGTTTCCTTTGTTGTGCAAAAGCTTTTAATTTTAATTAGGTTACATTTGTTTATTTTTGTTATTTCCATTACTCTAGTGGATGGATGGAAAAAGATATTGCTGTGATTTATGTCAAAGAGAATTTTACCTATATTTTCCTCTAAGAGTTTTATAGTATCCAGTTTTACATTTAGGCCTTTAATCCATTTTGAGTTTATTTTTGTGTATGGTGTTAGAGAATGTTCTAACTTCATTCTTTTACATGTAGCTGCCCAGTTTTTCCAGCACCACTTATGGAAAAGACTGTCTTTTCTCCATTGTATATTCTGGCCTCCTTTGTCGTAGATTAATTGAACACAGGTACATGGGTTTACTTCTGGGCTTTCTGTCCTGTTCCATTGATCTATATTTCTGTTTTTGTGCCATTGTACCTTAAGTGAAACTATTTTAAAAGTGTTTATATTGATTATTTAAATGTTACAATAATGCAATTAAGTATATTAAAATAAAATATTATACCACGTTCTATTTCTGAAAACATTATTTTTATGTGGTCTTATATTTTGATTTTTTCATATCATTTATTGTCCTGTTCTTTAAAATTGTATTTATGGTTAGCAGTTTAAAAACTTTGATACTTTTAATAGAGTATTCTCTGTAGTCCACAATATTCACATCAAGTAAATATTCTTTTTCTTTTTTAACATTTTTATTGGAGTAGAATTGCTTTACAATGGTGTGTTAGTTTCTCCTGTATAACAAAGTGAATCAGCTATATGTATACATATATCCCCATATCCCCTCCCTCTTGCGTC